>NC_057806.1:668822272-669122272 GCF_018294505.1 Triticum aestivum
GAGTAGGTGCTGCACAAAGTGTCAGATCACATATGCAAAAAATAGAAAGCATGAAATTGACAAGATGTGCGGAGCACATGAGCTTTACTTATGCACGGGGTCTGCGCCCGGCTTTGTACAAAGGATTACATGCAACAGCGGCAAGACTTGTACAAAAGGTGGTTGCCGGAACAGGTTCCGGCAACCGCGCCTTACGGGTAAAACTTACGAAGATGCTCAATGTTCCAGGAATTGCTCACCGGAACGCTATCTTCGGTCTCAAGGCGGATAGCACCAGGCCTAGTGACTCGTTTCACTTGGTAAGGGCCTTCCCACTTCGGCGTCAACTTGTTGGAATTCTTGGCGGACTGAACACGCCGAAGAACAAGGTCGCCTTCCTCGATACTTCTGGCGTTAACTTTGCGGCTATGGTAGTGGCGCAAAGCTTGCTGGTAGTGAGCAGCTCGTACATCAGCTTGAAGACGGTCTTCCTCAAGGAGTAGCGCGTCATCTTGTCGCAACTGCTCTTGCTCAAGCTCATCATAAGCGAGCACTCGAGGTGACCCGTATACGAGTTCCATGGGGAGAACTGCCTCTGCTCCATAGACTAGAGCGAAAGGTGTCTGGCCAGTGGCTCGATTTAGCGTCGTCCTGATCGACCAAAGAACCACCGGCAGCTCCTCGATCCAGTTTCTTCTGCACTTGTGCAGCCTGTCGAAAGTCCTGGTCTTGAGCCCACGCAGCACTTCAGCATTTTCCCTCTCCGCTTGACCGTTGCTTCTCGAGTGAGCAACAGAAGCGAAGCAGACCTTGGCGCCAAGATCTTAGACGTACTGCATGAAGGTGCGGCTCGTGAATTGCATACCATTGTCGGTGATTATCCTGTTAGGGATCCCGAAGCGGCAAACAATCGACCTGAAGAACTTGACTGCTGACTGTGTTGTCACCTTCCTCACTGCTTCCACTTCCGGCCACTTTGTGAACTTGTCGATTGCAACATACAAGTACTCAAAGCCCCCGACTGCTCGGGGAAAGGGGCCGAGGATGTCGAGCCCCCAGACCGAAAATGGCCAGGATAAAGGGATCGTTTGGAGAGCTTGAGCTGGTTGGTGTATCTGCTTGGAATGGAACTGGCACGCTTCACACTTGGTTACTTGTGCAGTTGCATCCTGGAGGGCTATCGGCCAAAAGAAACCTTGCCGGAATGCTTTGTCGGCAAGTGCTCTTGCGCCAATGTGGTGACCACATATGCCTCCATGTATCTCTGCCAACAGCATTTGTCCGTCTTCCTGGTTAATACACTTCAATTTCACACCGTTGAGTCTTCTTCTGTAGAGTGTGTTGTCGACAAACTGGTACATACTTGACTGCCGGGCTACTCTTTCCGCTTCTTCTTGCTCTTCGGGAAGTTCTCATGTCTGAAGGAAACGGACAATCTGTTGTGCCCATGTTGGAGCTTGTGGCTCGACAACAAGGACTAAAGGCAAATCTGCTGCTGCGGGAACATCCGCTTCTACGGCGAGAACCTGCGGCTCTACTAGAGCTTGACGTTCCCCGGCAAGCTTGCCGGAGCAAAACTTGCCGGGAGCTTCTGCTTCAACGGAACAAACCCTAGGGCTTGCCGGAGCAGACTGCTCCTCAGCGCTCTTGGCGTTGATCTTGAGGACCTTCTTGGCCAAAGGCAAATCTGCTGCTGCGGGAACATCCGCTTCTACGGTGAGAACCTGCGGCTCTGCCGGGGCTTGATGTTCCCTGGCAAGCTTGCCGGAGCAAAACTTGTCGGGAGCTTCTGCTTCAACAGAACAAACCCTAGGGCTTGCCGGAGCAGACTGCTCCTCAGCGCTCTTGGAGTTGATCTTGGGGACCTTCTTGGCGGTGGCTTCGGGAAGCTCTGCCGGAAAATAGTCACCAGAAATCAACTTCCTCTTCTTGCTCTGTCCAGTTGATGGTGTTACAGACGGTTGAGTCAGCTTGAGCACAAAGATCCCTGGTTCCACAGGTAATTTAAGTGTGGCACACTTTGATAGGCCGTCGTCAATGGCGTTCTGAGCTCTTGGAACATGCTCCATCTGTAGGCCGTCAAAGTGCTCTTCTAGCTTTCTCACTTTGTCGACGTAGGCTTCCATCAACGGACTCTGATAGCTCTTGTTCACTTGGCGGACGACAAGCTGTGAGTCTCCCCTGACAATGAGCTTCTTGATCCCAAGGTCTGTTGCGATCCTGAGACCGGCAAGCAAGCCTTCATACTCTGCAGTATTGTTTGTTGCTTGCTCCTTGGGAAAGTGCATCTGGACTACGTACTTGAGGTGCTCTCCGTTGGGTGCGACAAGCAGCACGCCAGCGCCGGCGCCTTGCAGTGAAAAGGCACCATCAAAGTACATCAGCCACTCTTTGCTTGCTTCCTCGACGGGGATGCTCGTTTCTAGAATTTCTTCATCTGGTGTTGGCATCCATTCTGCTATGAATTCTGCCAATGCTCTGCTTTGGATAGTTGAAGTACTCTCAAACTTGAGGCCAAAGCTTGACAGTTCCAGTGCCCACTCAACAATCCTGCCTGTCGCTTCTGGATTCTGTAGTATCCTCTTCAGGGGAAAACGAGTGACAACTGTGATCTCATGTGCTTGGAAGTAATGGCGCAGCTTTCTCGAGGCCATGAGAAGGCCGAAAAGCAATTTCTGCACGCCAGAGTACCTTGACCTAGCCCCCTGCAGAAGGGAACTGACAAAGTAAACTGGGCGCTGTACCATTCTCTTCTGTATCTCCTCGCACGTCTGCGCAGATCCATCCTTGTCGGGACCAGAGCTTGTCGGGGAAGCCCCCTGCTTGTCGCTGGATGCGCCTGCCGTGGTTGCTGGCTCGTCATTTGTCTCCCTCTCTGCTACTAACGCAGCACTAACCACTTGATTGGTTGCTGCTATATACAGCAGCAACTTCTCTTGTGGCTTAGGTGCGACAAGTGTTGGAGCGGAGGACAGGTATCTCTTCAAGTCTTGCAGCGCAGCCTCCGCTTCCGGAGTCCATTTCATTGGACCTGCCTTTTTCAATATTTTGAAAAACAGCAGGGCGCGCTCATCAGACCTAGAGATAAACCCGCTGAGAGCAGCTACGCAACCGGCAAGTCTTTGTACATCCTTGACGCGCTTTGGTGCTTCAATCTGCTCAATGGCCTTGATCTTGTCGGGATTGGCTTCGATTCCCCGCTGAGACACGAAGAACCCGAGAAGCTTGCCAGAGGGGACTCCAAACACACACTTCTCGGGGTTGAGCTTGAGGCTGATCTTGCGCAGATTTGCAAAGGTCTCGTCTAAATCTTGAATTAGAGTTGCCTTGTCCTTGCTCTTGACCACTATGTCATCCATGTAGGCTTCCACATTTCTGTGTATTTGTGGCTCAAGAGCAACATGGACTACTCTTGCAAATGTTGAACCAGCATTTTTTAAACCGAAAGGCATCCGTATAAAACAGTACGTGCCACATGGAGTGATGAATGCGGTCTTCTCCTCATCTTCTTCCGCCATGAAGATCTGACGGTATCCTGAGTATGCGTCAAGAAATGAAAGCAAGTCACATCCGGCCGTGGAGTCAACAATCTGGTCAATGCGCGGCAAAGGAAATGGGTCTTTGGGACAAGCTTTGTTAACATCGGTAAAGTCGATACAAAGTCTCCATTTCCCGTTCGCCTTGCGCACGACTACAGGATTGGCCAACCATGTAGGATGGAGCACTCCTCTGACAAGGCCTGCTGCTTCCAACTTCTTGATCTCTTCTGCGATGAATTCTTGGCGCTCCACCGCTTGCTTCCTGACCTTCTGCTTGACGGGCCGCGCATGAGGACAAACGGCAAGATGGTGCTCAATTACTTTCCTGGGAACACCGGGGATGTCAGACGGTTGCCACGCAAACACGTCGACGTTCGCCCGCAGGAAAGCAATGAGCGCGCTTTCCTATTTAGGGTCGAGAGTGGCACTGATGGTGAAGGTACCACCAGTGCCGTCCTCCTTGGCGGACACCTTCTTGGTCCCTGGCGGAGCTGCCATTGTCTTCTTACACTTGCCGGTGGAGCTCGATGGTGCGTCCTTGACGGCAGCGCAGCACTCCGAAGAGGTGCGCTTGCCGGAGTGGGCATCAGAACTCTTGCCGGACTTGGTGTTCTTCTTCCCCCTGGGAGCTTCAACGGCAGGTGACTTGCGATCTGCTGCGGCTGCCGCTTCCCGGTAGATCTTGTCGGCGCAGATAAGAGCATCCTTCTTGTCGCCAGGGACAGAGATGACGCTTATCGGGCCTGGCATCTTCAGCATGTTGTATGCGTAGTGAGAGGCTGCCATGAACTTGGCGAGTGCTGGACGGCCGAGTATCCCATTGTAAGGCAATGGAAAATTGGCAACGTCAAAAGTGACCCTCTCAGTCCTGAAGTTCACCTCGCTGCCAAATGTTACTGGCAACGTGACCTTCCCCTTCGGCTTGCTTCTTCCCAGGTTGATTCCTTGGAATGTGTCGGTCTCTTCAAGCTCGCTGTCAGGGATCTGGAGTTTCTGGAGTACAGCGGAGGAGATCAGGTTCAAGCCGGCCCCGCCGTCAACTAGCATCTTAGTGACCTTGAGGTTGCAGATAGTTGGTGAAACCAACATCGGCAAGCACCCGACCGCAGTTGTGCGATCAGGGTGGTCCTCAATATCAAAGATGATAGGCGTGCTGGACCATTTCAGAGGCTTGCGTGACTCGACAGGTGGTTCTGCCGCATTGACTTCTCGCACCCACTGCTTCAGTTGGCGGTGCGAAGTATGCAGAGAAGCACCGTCATCAACACACAAGACCTCTGTGGCTTTCTGGAACTCCTGCTCACTGGTCTCGACATCATCCATGTCTTCGTCGTCATCGTCATCTTCATCCTTGTCGCGGCCGCGGGGAGGTCTGTCTCCTTGCCGCTGCTTGGCCTTGCCGCGGCATCCTCCCCGGCCGGCGCGCTTCTTGCCGGATTCTCCAGTGCCTCCTTGGGCCCTCTCCTTGTCGCGTCGCTCGTATTCAGCCTTTTGCTGCTGGACAAGCTGCTCGACCTTCTTGTAGCTCTGGAGGTCATGGCCCTTGGTGCGGTGGATCTTGCAGTACTGCTTGTCGGTGCCGTCCTGCTTGTCGGCGACCGCCACAGTCTGGCAATTGGTGCATGCGGCAATCTCCTTGCCCGAGCTACCAGCTTTGGCTTTCTTGGCGCCACCTTCGTTGCCGGACTGCTCAATGACTAGCACATCTTTGCCTTTCTTCTTTCTGTTGTTCCGCCGCCGGTTTTTCTTTGCCGGGGCAGCATCCTCACTGTCAGATCCTCCTGCTCCTGTATTCTCTCCGGGGAGTTTTCTCCCTTCCTCAGCACGTGCACACTTGTCGGCCAGGGCATACAGCTCACTGACGTCTCAGATCTTGCACATCACCATCTCCTCCCGCATCCTGCGGTTACGCACGTTCTGATGGAACGAGCTGATGACCGCGGCAGGGTGGACATCTGGGATGTTGTGCTGTACACGGCTGAATCTCTGAATGTACTTGCGCAGGGGCTCTCCTTCCTTCTGGGCGAGCAGATGAAAGTCACTCTCTTGGCCATGGGGTTTGTGGCTGCCTGTAAAGGCGCCGACAAACTGATGACATAGGTCTGCCCAGGAGGATATGGAGTCGTCCGGCAAGTGCATGAGCCAGGACCTGATGTTGGGCTTGAGCACCAGCAGGAAGTAGTTGGCAAGGATCTTGTCGTCCCGCCCCCCGGCAGCCTGCACCGCGATGGTCTAGATGCTGAGGAACTCCGACGGATGCGACTTGCCGTCGTACTTCTCTGGTACGTCTGGCTTGAAATTCTTCATGCTGGGCCACTGGACTTGCCGTAGCTCACGAGTAAACGCAGGGCAACCTACCGCGTACGGCAAGTCGCCTGGTTCCCCTGGCGCATGCATGTCGACAGAGGGCCCAGCGCGCTGGTCCGATTGACGTCGCGCTTCTCTTCGGCGCTCGATGCGAGTACGAGCGTCTTCTTGCTGTCGTTCGTGAAGAACTTGGCGCTGATCGCGACGAGCTCGTGGATCTGATGACGCGGTGGAGTCGCTGTCGAGGTGGATCCGGCGAGTCAGCGACCTTGGCCTTCGGGGCGGAGAGTGCACAGTGGTTGCACCCCCACCGGTCTTGTCGCCACCGGCTCGTGCCTCGCTGACTTGCCGCGGCTGCGACGTGCTCGACTGTCGTTAAGTGTCACCATTGGCGAAGCCGATGAGACTCTGAATGGTGGCCCTCCGGTCGTCGATCTTGTCTGCCATTGGAGGGTAGTCCAGGAGCAGTTGAGCTCGCGCCAAAGCTTCTGCTGGAGTGGCGGGTGGCGGTGGCAAACGGTGCGAGGAGCGGGATATGCTCGGACTTCTAACTATGTTACAGGAGCAGTATCCCGTCCAGGCGACCGTGCCTCGCTCGTGCCAGCATGTTGGCGTGCATGCTGGTCATGAGCACTCCGAGATCCACCAGCTCGATCTTGGTCCAGCAAACGCATGGTACCGTGAGTACCATGACGCTGCCGGCCCCGCACCTCCTGAGATGGGCGCGATGCATGTACGGACGCCGAGGTCGTGGAGTGCGCCCGGTCGTTGTGGGAGCCGGCTACTCCGCCGATGGGCAGCGCAGCCTTCTCCTTGGACCTGGCAGCACCGTGAGCTCCCTCGTCGACGCCCGTTCTTCCGCCGGTGTCTGCCCCATCAGCCGTTTGCTCCGGCGGTGGTGGGTTCGGCGCGGACGGAGCAGCCGCCTCTGAAGCCTTCTTCTTCGGCGGCATGTCGATGAAGATAATGAAGATCTAGCTCGTGTGAACGCCGGATCTGGTTCACACAACCTCGACGCCCCCTACCTGGCGCGCCAAAGATGTCGGGGGGCTAATCCACGAGCACCTATGGGATCGGCGGACCGAGTCCCTTTCGGTTCGGCGGGGGCGGGGGTCGCACGAAGAGCGGATCGAGGCGAAGCACACGAGCAGTTTACCCAGGTTCGGGCCGCACGGATGCGTAAAACCCTACTCCTGCTTTGTGGTTTGTATTGAGTTCTCGCTCGGGAGCGCGGAGTGCTACAGTACACCCCAGCAGCTAACGAGACCGAGCGTGAGTGTTCTCTTCCTCCTCCTCTACGTTGCGCACGGGCCTCCTTTTATATGCTTAAGGGGTCACCGACAGGTGGCAACGTAGACAAGGGTAAAAATGGAAAGGTGTTGCGGTTGGTACAACTACCTGCTACAGTGTATCATACCTAACCCTGACGGCAGGGGACAAGGGCATTAAATGCCCGTCTGCGTCGCCTAAATAGTACAAAAGGGACCGTCAGGGATGCCACCGCTCGCCACGATGGCAATCTTGTCAGCGCCGCTTGCCACCGCGCACCGCTGGCTGCACAGCCCCCCACCACGTACGCCTGGAAGGGCCCCAGAGCGACACGTTGGTGGGTGTGCTGGAGCGCGATCACAGAGTGGTGGCTTGCCGCGGCAAGCGCCTTGCCGCGGTCGTTGTCTTGTTGCGTCCGGGAGCTTGTCGCTCACCGGGCCTTGCCGGGACGCGTGGCGCATCACGGCAAGTTCCTTGAGATGCCTTGGTTGGCCTTCCTGGCAAGCTCCTCTTGTGGGGGTCTTGTCTCCTTGGCTTGGATACTTTGTCATGCCTTGGTTGGCCTTCCCGGCAAGCTCCTCTTGCCGGGGTCTTGTCTCCTTGGCTTGGATACTTTGTTCTTGAATGGTTCCAAAGGAACCACGGAGGATCTTGGCGGTTACCCGGCAAGCCTTGCCGCGGGATGCTGCGACTGCCCGTGCACAAGTTCGGGATACTAGGGTACCCCTACTCTAGTACACCGACAGACGGCGAGCACGGGGCAGGGGCGCGGGGCAACGGCGACGGCGAGCACGGGGCAGGGGCGCGGGGCGACGGCGAGCATGGGCAGCCTGACGGCGTCGTTGGGGCGAGCTCGGGGAGCCTGGCGGCGTCGTCGGGGTGGGGAACTGGCGATGAAATCTGAAAAAACGCCAAGTCTTTGCTTATATAGAAAAGGCTTTGGTCCCGGTTCATGGCACAAACCGGGACCAATGCCACCCTTTATTCCCGGTTGGTGCCACCAACCGGGACCAAAGGCCAATTTTCAGCAGCCCAAAGGGCGGGAAGCGGCGGCCTTTGGTCCCGGTTGGTGCCACCAACCGGGACTAAAGGGGGGAATTGGTCACGGTTGGTGCCACGAACCGGGACCAATGCCCCCTTTAGTCCCGGTTGGTGCCACCAACCGGGACCAATGGCCTTTGCTGCCCCGAGCCCAAAAGTTTAGTCCCACATCGCTAGCTGAAGGGCGCCGGCACTGGTTTATAAGCGCTGGTGTGCCTACCCATTCGAGCTCCTCTCTAATGCAAGCTTTCGGGCCTAAACTTGCTACTGCCTGTGGGCCTATTGGGCCTTCTGCGGGCCTGAATCCTGGCCCATGTAGGGTTTCTAGTCGTATTCAGGCCGTGGAGGCCCAGTAGGAGGCATTTTTTTTGGTTTTTTCTTTTTTATTTCTATATTTTTTTGGTTTTCTAATTTTTTATTTCTACTTACAACTAAATACTTACAGTTTTTTAGTGATTTCTTTTTGCTTTTAGGTCACAAAAATTATAAACTTTCTGTTAGTGCCATTAGTTTTAAATTTTAAATAGTTTAAATTTGAATTTTTAAAAATTTGTGTGAATCACTAGTTTATGAATAACTTTACTATAAAAATAGAATTTTTTTCTTCTTTTCTATTTATTTTTTTATTTCTACCTACAACTAAATACTTATAGTTTTTTAGTGATTTCTTTTTGCTTTTAGGTCACAAAAACTATAAACTTTCTGTTAGTGCCATTAGTTTTAAATTTTAAATAGTTTAAATTTGAATTTTTAAAAATTTGTGTGAATCACTAGTTTATGAATAACTTTACTATAAAAATAGAATTTTTTTCTATTTATTTTTTATTTCTACTTAAAACTAAATACTTACAGTTTTTTAGTGATTTCTTTTTGCTTTTAGGTCACAAAAATTATAAACTTTCTGTTAGTGCCATTAGTTTTAAATTTTAAATAGTTTAAATTTGAATTTTTAAAAATTTGTGTGAATCACTAGTTTATGAATAACTTTACTATAAAAATAGAATTTTTTTTCTATTTATTTTTTGTTTCTACTTACAACTAAATACTTACAGTTTTTTAGTGATTTCTTTTTGCTTTTAGGTCACAAAAATTATAAACTTTCTGTTAGTGCCATTAGTTTTAAATTTTAAATAGTTTAAATTTGAATTTTTAAAAATTTGTGTGAATCACTAGTTTATGAATAACTTTACTATAAAATTAGAAATTTTTTCTTCTTTGCTATTTATTTTTTATTTATACTTACAATTAAATACTTATAGTTTGATTTTAGGTCACAAAAATTATATTCTTTTTGTTATTGAAGAATATTATAGTTTTATTTTAGTTGATCATAACATAATATTTTAATTGATTGTTTTTATTTTCATAAAAGTTTTGTAGTTTATTCTGTTTGCTATTAATTCATTCTTTGAGCTAAATGACTCTGAAATTGAAAAGCATTTCAAAATGAACTCTGAAAAGGTTGAAAGTTGGCATGGTATCATCATTTCACCCACATAGCATGTTCCAAAAAGTAGAGAGGGTTACGACAAAAACTTGATGCACTTCGTGTACAAAATGGACAATCACTTTCGAAGTATCAAAGTTTCAAACCATAAGACATGGTAGCATGTTCGTCTGTTACAAATTTGGCATGGTATCATCATAATAGTTGCGGGAGAAAGTCTTCACTTTTTCTTTGCTTGTGTCATTTGCTTATTGCGTCGTAACCATGGATAATCTTCATTGTTTATCAGGATGCTTGGGTCAGCCTTGACATTGAAGGGAGGAATTTCATGAAACTTTTCATAATCTTCAGACATGTCTGTCTTGCCGTCCACTCCCAGGATGTCCCTTTTTCCTGAAAGAACTATGTGGCGCTTTGGCTCATCGTATGATGTATTCGCTTCCTTGTCTTTTCTTTTTCTCGGTTTGGTAGACATGTCCTTCACATAGATAACCTGTGCCACATCATTGGCTAGGATGAATGGTTCGTCAGTGTACCCAAGATTTTTCAGATCCATTGTTGTCATTCCGTACTGTGGGTCTACCTGTACCCCGCTGCCTAACAGATTGACCCATTTGCACTTAAACAAAGGGACCTTAAAATCAAGTCCGTAGTCAAGTTCCCATATGTCCACTATGTAACCATAATATGTGTCCTTTCCGCTCTCGGTTGCTGCACCAAAGCGGGCACCGCTATTTTGGTTGGTGCTCTTTTGGTCTTGGGCGATCGTGTAAAATGTATTCCCATTTATCTCGTATCCTTTGCAAGTCAATACAGTCAAAGATGGCCCCCTGGACAACAAGTACAACTCATCACAAACAGTGTTGTCACCTCTGAGACGTGTTTCCAACCAACTGCTGAAAGTACTGATGTGTTCAAATGTAATCCAGTCGCCTCATTGCTCCGGGTGTTTGGAGCGCAGACTATTCTTGTGTTCATCTACATACGGGGTCACCAAGGTAGAGTTCTGTAGAACTATGTAGTGTGCTTGAGACCAAGAATATCCGTCCCTGCATATTATTGAGTCTCTTCCAAGAGTGCCTTTTCCAGTCAGTCTCCCCTCATACCGCGATTTAGGGAGACCTATCTTGTTAAGGCCAGGAATGAAGTCAACACAAAACCCGATAACATCCTCTGTTTGATGGCCCATGGAGATGCTTCCTTCTGGCCTAGCGCGGTTACGGACATATTTCTTTAGGACTCCCGTGAACCTCTCAAAGGGGAACATATTGTGTAGAAATACGGGCCCCAGGATGACAATCTCGTCGACTAGATGAACTAGGACGTGCGTCATGATATTGAAGAAGGATGGTGGGAACACCAGCTCGAAACTGACAAGACATTGCGCCACATCACTCCTTAGACTTGGTATGATTTCTGGATCGATCACCTTCTGAGAGATTGCATTGAGGAATGCACATAGCTTCACAATGGCTAATCGGACGTTTTCCGGTAGAAGCCCCCTCAATGCAACCGGAAGCAGTTGCGTCATAATCACTTGGCAGTCATGAGACTTTAGGTTCTGAAACTTTTTCTCTGGCATATTTATTATTCCCTTTATATTCGACGAGAAGCCAGTCGTGACCTTCATACTGAGCAGACATTCAAAGAAGATTTCTTTCTCTTCTTTCGTAAGAGCGTAGCTGGCAGGACCTTTATATTGCTTCGGAGGCATGCCGTCTTTTTCATGCAAATGTTGCAGGTCCTCCCGTACCTCAGGTGTATCTTTTGTCTTCCCATACACGCCCAAGAAGCCTAGCAGGTTCACGCAAAGGTTCTTCGTCACGTGCATCACATCGATTGAGGAGCGGACCTCTAGGTCTTTCCAGTAGGGTAGGTCCCAAAATATAGATTTCTTCTTCCACATGGGTGCGTGTCCCTCAGCGTCATTCGGAACAGCTAGTCCACCGGGACCCTTTCCAAAGATTACGTAGTGTAAATCATTGACCATAGCAAGCACGTGATCACCGGTGCGCATGGCGGGCTTCTTCCGGTGATCTGCCTCGCCTTTGAAATGCTTGCCTTTCTTTCGACATTGATGGTTGGTCGGAAGAAATCGACGATGGCCCAGGTACACATTCTTCCTGCATTTGTCCGGGTATATACTTTCAGTGTCATCTAAACAGTGCGTGCATGCGTGGTATCCTTTGTTTGTCTGTCCTGAAAGGTTACTGAGAGCGGCCCAATCATTGATGGTCACGAACAGCAACGCCTTAAGGTTAAATTCCTCCTGTCTGTGCTCATCCCACGTACGTACACCGTTTCCATTCCACAGCTGTAAAAGTTCTTCAACTAATGGCCTTAGGTACACATCAATTTCGTTGCCGGGTTGCTTAGGGCCTTGGATGAGAACTGGCATCATAATGAACTTCCGCTTCATGCACATCCAAGGAGGAAGGTTATACATACATAGAGTCACGGGCCAGGTGCTGTGATTGCTGCTCTGCTCCCCGAAAGGATTAATGCCATCCGCGCTTAAAGCAAACCATACATTCCTTGGGTCCTTTGCAAACTCATCCCAGTACTTTCTCTCGATTTTTCTCCACTGCGACCCGTCAGCGGGTGCTCTCAACTTCCCATCTTTCTTTCGGTTCTCACTGTGCCATCGCATCAACTTGGCATGCTCTTCGTTTCTGAACAGACGTTTCAACCGTGGTATTATAGGAGCATACCACATCACCTTCGCAGGAACCCTCTTCCTGAGGGGCTCGCCGTCAACATCACCAGGGTCATCTCGTCTGATCTTATACCGCAACACACCGCATACCGGGCATGCATTCAGATCCTTGTATGCACCGCGGTAGAGGATGCAGTCATTAGGGCATGCATGTATCTTCTCCACCTCCAATCCTAGAGGGCATACGACCTTCTTTGCTGCATATGTACTGTCGGGCAATTCGTTATCGTTTGGAAGCTTCTTCTTCAATATTTTCAGTAGCTTCTCAAATCCTTTGTCAGCCACAGCATTTTCTGCCTTCCACTGCAGCAATTCCAGCACGGTACCGAGCTTTGTGTTGCCATCTTCGCAATTGGGGTATAACCCTTTTTTGTGATCCTCTAACATGTGATCGAACTTCAGCTTCTCCTTTTGACTAATGCATTGCGTCCTTGCATCGACAATGACCCGGCGGAGATCATCATCATCGGGCACATCGTCTGGTTCCTCTTGATCTTCAGCAGCTCCCCCCGTTGCAGCATCACCATATTCAGGGGGCACATAGTTGTCATCGTACTCTTCTTCTTCGCCGTCTTCCATCATAACCCCTATTTCTCCGTGCCTCGTCCAAACATTATAGTGTGGCATGAAACCCTTGTAAAGCAGGTGGGAGTGAAGGATTTTCCGGTTAGAGTAAGACCTCGTATTCCCACATTCAGTGCATGGACAACACATAAAACCATTCTGCTTGTTTGCCTCAGCCGCATCGAGAAACTCATGCACGCCCTTAATGTACTCGCGGGTGTGTCTGTCACCGTACATCCATTGCTGGTTCATCTGCGTGCATTATATATAATTAAGTGTCCAAATTAATAGAAGTTCATCATCACATTAAAACCAAAGTGCATACATAGTTCTCATCTAACAACATATAGCTCTCCAGAGCATCTAATTAATTAAACCATACATTGAAACTATGTAAAACATTTCAATGCGAAAACAAATGCGATCATAATCGCAACCAAGGTAACAATTGATCCAACGGCATAATGATACCAAGCCTCGGTATGAATGGCATATTTTCTAATCTTTCTAATCTTCAAGCGCATTGCATCCATCTTGATCTTGTGATCATCGACGACATCCGCAACATGCAACTCCAATATCATCTTCTCCTCCTCAATTTTTTTATTTTTTCCTTCAACAAATTGTTTTCTTCTTCAACTAAATTTAACCTCTCGACAATAGGGTCGGTTGGCATTTCCGATTCACATACATCCTAGATAAATAAAATCTATGTCACGTTGGTCGGCATAATTTTCATAAACAATAAATGAACCAATAGTTATAAAGATAATATACATACCAAATCCGAATCATAGACAGGACGAGGGCCGACGGGGGCGGATACCAAAACCATCGCACTATATAAGATTAATAAATGTAAGAAAATGATACGAGTATCTATCTTAACATACAAGTAAGAATATTTTTCCTTTCAGAAAGAAGATAAGAACAAGAGGCTCACCACGGTGGTGTCGGTGATGAGATCGGCGTGGGTGATCGACGGCGATGAAGACGGGGACGGGGCGTGACGGACCGCTAAATCTAGACAAATCTCGAGGAAAATGGAGCTTGGAGGTCGAGCTTCGAGAGGAGAAAGCTTAAGTAGTGTGGCTCGGGCATTCCATCGAACACCTCATGTGCATAGGAGGTGAGCTAGAGCACCACAAAGCCCTCTCCCCCTCGGCCAGAAAAAACAGAGCACTGTGCTCTGCTCTTGCGCGAGGGGGTATATATAGGCACCTCATTGGTCCCGGTTGGTGGCATGAACCGGAACTAAAGGGGTGCCTTTGGTCCCGGTTCAAGCCACCAACCGGGACCAATGGTGGTGGGCCAGGAGCGAGGCCCATTGGTCCCGGTTCGTCCCACCAACCGGGACCAAAAGGTCCAGACGAACCGGGACCAATGGCCCACGTGGCCCGGCCGGCCCCCTGGGCTCACGAACCGGGACCAATGCCCACATTGGTCCCGGTTCTACACTGAACCGGGACTAATGGGCTGAGCCGGCCTGGACCATAGCCATGTTTTCTACTAGTGTGACTTATATCGCCCACAACTCACTTGTGTTCTACTCGTGCATATAACATCAACACATAAAACCTAGGCTCGGATGCCACTGTTGGGGAACATAGTAATTTCAAAAAAATTCCTACGCACACGCAAGATCATGGTGATGCATAGCAACGAGAGGGGAGAGTGTTGTCTACGTACCCTCGTAGATCGACTGCGGAAGCGTTGACGCAATGTAGAGGAAGTAGTCGTACGTCTTCCCGATCCGACCGATCCAAGCACCGTTACTCCGGCACCTCCGAGTTCTTAGCACACGTACAGCTCGATGACGCTCCCCGGGCTCCGATCTAGCAAAGCTTCAGGGATGAGTTCCGTCAGCACAACGGCATGGTGACGATGATGATGTTCTACCGACGTAGGGCTTCGCCTAAGCACTACAACGGTATGATCGAGGTGGAATATGGTGGAGGGGGGCACCGCACACGGCTAAGGAACGATCACGAAGATCAACTTGTGTGTCTAGGGGTGCCCCCCTGCCCCCGTATATAAAGGAGCAAGGGGGAGGCCGGCCGGCCCTATGGGGTGCGCCAAGGGAGGGGGGAGTCCTCCTCCTAGTGGGAGTAGGACTCCCCTTTCCTAGTCCAACTAGGAGAGAAGAGGGGGAAGGAAAGAGAGGGAGAGGGAGAGGGAAAGGGGGGCCGCGCCCCCCTCCTAGTCCAATTTGGACTCCCCATGGGGGGGCGCCACCTCCTAGGCTGCAGCCCTCTCTCTCCCCTCAGGCCCACTAAGGCCCAATACTTCCCCCGGGGGGGTTCCGGTAACCCCTCCAGCACTCCGGTTTTATCCGAAATCACCCGGAACACTTCCGGTGTCCGAATATAGTCGTCCAATATATCAATCTTTATGTCTCGACCATTTCGAGACTCCTCGTCATGTCCGTGATCACATCCGGGACTCCGAACTAACTTCGGTACATCAAAATGCATAAACTCATAATAATTGTCATCGTAACGTTAAGTGTGCGGACCCTACGGTTCGAGAACAATGTAGACATGACTGAGACAAATCTCCGGTCAATAACCAATAGCGGGACCTAGATGCCCATATTGGTTCCTATATATTCTACGAAGATCTTTATCGGTCAGACCGCATAACAACATACGTTGTTCCCTTTGTCATCGGTATGTTACTTGCCCGAGATTCGATCGTCGGTATCCAATACCTAGTTCAATCTCGTTACCGGCAAGTCCCTTTACTCGTTCCATAATACATCATCTCACAACTAACTCATTAGTTGTAATGCTTGCAAGGCTTATGTGATGTGCATTACCGAGAGGGCCCAGAGATACCTCTCCGACAATCGGAGTGACAAATCCTAATCTCGAAATACGCCAACCCAACATCTACCTTTGGAGACACCTGTAGAGCACCTTTATAATCACCCATTTACGTTGTGACGTTTGGTTGCACACAAAGTGTTCCTCCGGCAAACGGGAGTTGCATAATCTCATAGTCATAGGAACATGTATAAGTCATGAAGAAAGCAATACCAACATACTAAACGATCAGGTGCTAAGCTAATGGAATGGGTCATGTCAATCAGATCATTCAACTAATGATGTGACCTCGTTAATCAAATAACAACTCTTTGTTCATGGTTAGGAAACATAACCATCTTTGATTAACGAGCTAGTTAAGTAGAGGCATACTAGTGACACTCTGTTTGTCTATGTATTCACACATGTATTATGTTTGTGGTTAATACAATTCTAGCATGAATAATAAACATTTATCATGATATAAGGAAATAAATAATAACTTTATTATTGCCTCTAGGGCATATTTCCTTCATAGACAACATACATCTTACCAAAATATCAAACGAATACCAAATTCACATGACGAATAATAGCAAGACTTCTCCCTTGTCCTCAGGAACAAACGTAATTACTCACAAATCATATTCATGTTCATAATCAGAGGGGTAATAATATGCATATAGGATCTGAACATATGATCTTCCACCAAATAAACCAACTAGCATCAACTACAAGGAGTAATCGACACTACTAGCAACCTACTAGCACCAATCCCGGACTTTGAGACAAGAATTGGATACAAGAGATGAACTAGGGTTTGGAGATGAGATAGTGCTGGTGAAGATGTTGATGGAGATTGCCCTCTCCCGATGAGAGGAGCGTTGGTGATGATGATGGTGATGATTTCCCCCTCCCGGAGGGAAGTATCCCCGGCAGAACAGCTCTGCCGGAGCTCTAGATTGGTTCCGCCAAGGTTCCGCCTCGTGGCGGCGGAGTCTCGTCCCGAAAAGTTCCTTCTTATTTTTTTCTCATCGAAAGACTTCATATAGGAGAAGATGGACGTCGGAGAGCCACCAGGGGGCCCACGAGGTAGGGGGGCGCGCCCCCCACCCTCGTGAGCAGGGTGTGGGCCCCCTGGCCTTCATCTTTGGCATGGATTTTTCTTTATTTATTTTAAGATGTTCTGTGGAGTTTCAGGACTTTTGGAGTTGCGCAGAATAGGTCTCTAATATTTGCTCCTTTTCCAGCCCAGAATTCCAGCTGCCGGCATTCTCCCTCCTTATGTAAACCTTGTAAAATAAGAGAGAATAGCCATAAGTATTGTGACATAAAGTGAAATAACAGTCCATAATGCAATAAACATCGATATAAAAGCATGATGCAAAATGGATGTATCAACTCCCCCAAGCGTAGACCTCGCTTGTCCTCAAGCGAAAAGCCGATGACAATAAATATGTCCTCATGTTTAGAGGTAGAGGCGTCGATACAAATAAAAATACGAACATGAAGGCATCATGATTATTCTCATAACAGCAACATATATAGATTTTTCCATATGATTACTTATGTTCAAGTGATGATCTATTCACAATGCAAAAGTATAAATCATAAACCTTATTGGGCTCCGACAAACTATAATCTCAGTCATTGAAGCAATTGCAATTTATCATAACATCGGAAAGAGTCTATGTCAGAGCTAAAAAGCAAGTCCACATACTCAACTATCATTTAGTCCTCCATAATTGCTAACACTCATGCAATACTTATGGTTACAGAGTTTTAATCGGACACAGAGAAAGATAGGGGCTTATAGTTTTGCCCCACAACCTTTTACCTCAAGGGTAATGTCAACAATAATGGTTCATGCTCCCCTACATCCAATTAGATATATATATATATCATGTTCTTTCCAACATGCTGAGCTTGCCAAAGGATAAAATGAAAAAGAAAAGGTGAAGATCACCATGACTCTTGCATAAGGTAGAAGATAATAATAAAGGACAGGCCCTTCACAGAGGGAAGCAGAGGTTGCCATGAGCTTTTATGGTTGGATGCATAAAATCTCAATGCGAAAGAACGTCACTTTATATTGCACCTTGTGATATGAACCTTTATTATGCAGTCCGTCGCTTTTATTACTTCCACATCACAAGATCGTATAAAGCTTATTTCTCCCACACCAATCAATCATACATATTTAGAGCAATTTTTATTGCTTTGCACCGATGACAACTTACTTGAAGGATCTTACTCAATCCATAGGTAGATATGGTGGACTCTCATGGCAAAACTGGTTTAAGGGTATTTGGAAGCACAAATAGTATTTCTACTTGGTTCTGAGAATTTGCCTAGCATGAGGGGGAAAGGCAAGCTCAACAAGTTAGAGGATCCATGACAACATACTTTATCTCATATATAAGAAAGACATAACTCATTACGTTGTCTTCCTTGTCCAACATCAACTCTTTAGCATGTCATATTTTAATGAGTGCTCCCAATCATAAAATATGTCAATGATAATATATCTATATGTGAAAACCTCTGTTTCCTTATTACTTCCTATTAATTGCAAAAATGACCAAAGCTATGTTTGCCAACTCCCAACAACTTTTAATCATCATACTCTTTCTATGTGAAGTCATTACTCTCGATAAGATCAATATGAAGTTTTTGTTTCTTTTTATTCTTTTCTTCTTTCTTTTATTCGCCCAAGATCATGGCAAAATAATCAAGCCCTTGACTCAACACTAATCTTTATTATATATAGCTCACGGACTCGATTACAAAGAGAGATCATAAAGCAAAACTCAAAACTAGATCATGCCATAAACTTTATTCTACTAGATCAAGATACTGCTAATAGGATCGAACTAAGAAAAATGGTAAAGATAGGAGTTGTGATTGTGATACGATACTGGGGCACCTCCCCCAAGCTTGGCAGTTGCCAAGGGGAGTGCCCATACCCATGTGATTATATCTCCTTCTTTGTTGTCGGTGTAATATTCTTGGCGATGATTCCCCTCAGGATGCGGTTCTCATCCTTGAGCTTATTGACTTGCTGTTTGAGGTCCATTATTTCCTTACGAAGCTTTCCTGTGACAGCTAAAGCTCCTTGCACCCAATGGTGTTGCATATCTGCGGGAGAACAAGTGACACTCCTCTTCATATTTTCATAAGAAAGAAATCTAACATTAGAAGGGATAACTGAGTTTGGAATAGCTGAGCTCTGTAGTTCCCCCGTCGTGAACCCAGCTCGGAGGCGAGAGGTGACTTCTTGATCCTCCATGGCATCTACTCTCATCAAGTCAGCCTCCATCTCTTCCTCCGTTGCTGGCCCAAAATGGTCAGTGTCGGTGTTTGCCCTTGGTTCCGGTGCCGGATTAGATACCCGGCTCTCCCCGATTGACTCTTGAGAAGACATCTTGCTCTAATGTACAGCAGCAACAGCTCAAAAACAAAAACAGAGGAGGTTTGCGTGATACGGGAGTCAAAACCTTCGGGAGATTATATAATAAATTTTTACCGACCAAAATACGTATCGTGCAAGAAAATGGAGTCCGGAAGGCACACGAGGTGCTCACGAGGTAGGAGGGCGCGCCCAGGGGGGTAGGGCGCACCCACCACCCTCGTGGGGCCCTCGTGTCCTTCCCGGACTGCTACTTATTTTTCTATTTTTCTAAATATTCCAAAACAGAGAAATATTGCCTTAAAAATTATTTTGGAGTCGGTTTACTTACCGTACCACATACCTATTCCTTTTCGGAGTCTGAAACGTTCCGGAAAGTGTCCCTTATGTATTCCTCCGGGGTTACGGTTTCAATAATATTGGTTTCAACATTTATGGGATTACCTGAGATATAATGTTTGATTCTTTGACCGTTTACCACCTTCGGATTTGTGCCCTCGAAGTTGTTGATCTTTATGGCACCGGAACGATAGACCTTTTCGATAACATAGGGGCCTTCCCATTTAGAGAGAAGTTTTCCGGCAAAAAATCTTAAACGGGAGTTTTATAGCAATACATAATCACCTACATTAAACTCATGCTTTTGTATCCTTTTGTCATGCCATCTTTTAACTTTTTCTTTAAACAACTTGGCATTTTCATAAGCTTGGGTTCTCCATTCATCAAGTGAGCTAATATCAAATAACCTCTTCTCACCGGCAAGTTTAAAATCATAGTTGACCTCTTTAATAGCCCAACATGCCTTATGTTCTGGTTCGAGAGGTAAGTGACATGCTTTTCCATAAACCATTTTATACGGAGACATACCCATAGGATTTTTGTATGCAATTCTATAAGCCCATAATGCATCATCAAGTTTCTTGGACCAATTCTTTCTAGACCTATTAACAGTCTTTTGCAAAATTAATTTGAGCTCTCTATTGCTCAACTCTACTTGACCACTAGACTGAGGGTGATAAGGAGATGCAATTATCAAGAAGTGTTCTCCCTGGGTATGCATCGTTGCGAAAGTTCTTCGTGCTGAGACACCACGTGATGATCGGGTGTGATAGGCTCTATGTTCAAATACAACGGGTGCAAAACAGTTGCACACGCAGAATACTCAGGTTATACTTGACAAGCCAAGCATATACAGATATGGCCTCGGAACACGGAGACCGAAAGGTCGAGCGTGAATCATATAGTACATATGATCAACATAGTGATGTTCACCAATGAAACTACTCCATCTCACGTGATGATCGGACATGGTTTAGTTGATTTGGATCACGTAATCACTTAGAGGATTAGAGGGATGTCTATCTAAGTGGGAGTTCCTAAGTAATATGATTAATTGAACTTTAATTTATCATGAACTTAGTCCTGGTAGTATTAGCATATCTATGTTGTAGATCAATAGCTCGTGTTGTTGCTTTCATATGTTTATTTTGATATGTTCCTAGAGAAAATTGTGTTGAAAAATGTTAGTAGCAAAGATGCGGGTTGGATCCGTGATCTCAGGTTTATCCTCATTGCTGCACAGAAGAATTATGTCCTTGATGCACCGCTAGGTGACAGACCTATTGAAGGAGCAGATGTAGATGTTATGAATGTTTGGCTAGCTCAATATGATGACTACTTGATAGTTTAGTGCACCATGCTTAACGGCTTAGAATCGGGACTTCGAAGACGTTTTGAACGTCATGGACCATATGAGATGTTCCAGGAGTTGAAGTAAATATTTCAAGAAAATACCCGAGTTGAGAGATATGAAGTCTCCAACAAGTTCTATAGCTAAAAGATGGAGGAGAATCGCTCAAGCAGTGAGCATGTGCTCAGATTGTCTGGGTACTACAATCGCTTGAATCAAGTGGGAGTTAATCTTCCAGATAAAATAGTGATTGACAGAATTCTCTAGTCACCATCACCAAGTTAGTAGAACTTCGTGATGAACTATAATATGCAAGGGATAACGGAAATGATTCCCAAGCTCTTCATAATGCTGAAATTGATGAAGGTAGAAATCGAGAAAAACATCAAGTGTTGATGGTAGACAAGACCACTAGTTTCAAGAAAAGGGCAGAGGGAAGAAGGGGAACTTCAAGAAGAACAGCAAGCAAGTTGCTGCTCAAGTGAATAAGCCCAAGTCTGGTCCTAAGCCTGAGACTAAGTGCTTCTACTGCAAAGGGACTGGTCACTGGAAGCGGAACTACCCCAAGTGATTGGCGGATAAGAAGGATGGCAAAGTGAACATAAGTATATTTGATATACATGTTATTGATGTGTACTTTACTAGTGTTTATAGCAACCCCTCAGTATTTGATACTAGTTCAGTTGCTAAGATTAGTAACTCGAAACGGGAGTTGCAGAATAAACAGAGACTAGTTAAGGGTGAAGTGACGATGTGTTTTGGAAGTGGTTCCAAAATTGATATGATCATCATCGCACACTCCCTATAATTTCGGGATTAGTGTTGAACCTAAATAAGTGTTATTTGGTGTTTGCGTTGAGCATGAATATGATTTGATCATGTTTATTGTAATACGGTTATTCATTTTAAGTAAGAGAATAAATTGTTGTTCTGTTTACATGAATAAAACCTTATATGGTTACACATCCAATGAAAATAGTTCGTTGGATCTCGATCGTAGTGATACACATAATCATAATATTAAAACCAAAAGATGCAAAGTTAATAATGATAGTGCAACTTAATTGTGGCACTGCCGTTTAGGTCATATTGGTGTAAAGCGCATGAAGAAACTCCATGCTGATGGGCTTTTGGAATCACTTGATGATGAATCAGTTGATGTTTGCGAACCATGCCTCATGGGCAAGATGACTAAGACTCTGTTCTTCGGAACAATGGAGCGAGCAACAGATTTGTTGGAAATCATACGTACTGATGTATGTGGTCCGATCAATATTGAGGCTCGCGACAGGTATCATTATTTTCTGATCTTCACAGATGATTTGAGCAGATATGAGTATATCTACTTGATGAAACATAAGTCTGAAAATTTGAAAAGTTCAAAGAATTTCAGAGTGAAGTGAAAAATCATCGTAACAAGAAAATAAAGTTTCTACGATCTGATCGTAGAGAAGAGTATTTGAGTTACGAGTTTGGCCTGCAGTTAAAAACAATGTGAAATAGTTTCACTACTAACGCCACCTGGAACACCACAATGTAATGGTGTGTCCGAATGTCATAACCGTACTTTATTAGATATGATGCGATCTATGATGTCTCTTACCGATCTACCACTACCGTTTTGGGGTTATACATTAGAGACAGCTGCATTCACGTTAAATAGCGCACCATCTAAATCCGTTGAAACGACACCGTATGAACTATGGTTTGGCAAGAAACCTAAGCTGTCGTTTCTTAAAGTTTGAGGTTGCAATCCTTATGTGAAAAAGTTTCAACCTGATAAGCTCAAACCCAAATCGGAGAAGTGCGTCTTCATAGGATACCCAAAAGAAAATGTTGGGTACACCTTCTATCACAGATCCGAAGGCAAGATATTCGTTGCTCTGAATGGATCCTTTCTAGAGAAGGAATTTCTCTCGAAAGAAGTGAGTGGTAGGAAAGTAGAACTTGATGAGGTTACTGTACCTGCTCCCTTATTGGAAAGTAGTTCATCATAGAAATCTGTTCCTGTGACTACTAGACCGATTAGTGAGGAAGCTAATGATGGTGATCATGTAACTTCAGATCAAGTTACTACCGAACCTCGTAGGTAAAACCAGAGTGAGATCCGCACCAGAGTGGTACGGTAATCCAGTTCTGGAGGTCATATTACTTGACCATGACGAGCCTACGAACTATGAGGAAGCGATGATGAGCCCAGATTCCGCGAAATGGCTTGAGGCCATGAAATCTAAGATGAACCCATGTATGAGAACAAAGTATGGACTTTGATTGACTTGCCCAATGATCGGCGAGCCACTGAGATTAAATGGATCTTCAAGAGGAAGACAGACGCTGATAGTAGTGTTACTATCTACAAAGCTAGAATTGTCGCAAAAGGTTTTCGACAAGTTCAAGGTGTTGACTACGATGAGAGTTTCTCACTCGTATCTATGCTTAAGTCTGTCCGAATCATGTTAGCAATTGCCGCATTTTATGAAATCCGGCAGATGGATAAAAAAATTGCATTCCTTAATGGATTTATTAAAGAAGAGTTGTATATGATACAACCAGAAGGTTTTGTCAATCCTAAAGGTGCTACCAAAATGTGCAAGCTCCAGCGATCCATCTATGGACTGGTGCAAGCATCTTGGAGTTGGAATATGCGCTTTGATGAGTTGATCAAAGCATATAGTTTTATACAGACTTGCGGTGAAGCCTGTATTTACAAGAAAGTGAGTGGGAGCACTACAACATTTCTGATAAGTATATGTGAATGACATATTGTTGATCGGAAATAATGTAGAATTATTCTGCAAAGCATAAAGGAGTGTTTGAAAGGAGTTTTTTCAAAGAAAGACCTCGGTGAAGCTGCTTACATATTGAGCATCAAGATCTATAGAGATAGATCAAGACGCTTGATAAGTTTTTTCAATGAGTACATACCTTGATAAGATTTTGAAGTAAGTTCAAAATGGAACAGTCAAAGAAAGAGTTATTGCCTGTGTTACAAGGTGTGAAATTGAGTAAGACTCAAAGCCCGACCACGGCAGAAGATAGAAAGAGAATGAAAGTCATTCCCTATGCCTCAACCATGGGTTCTATAAAGTATGTCATGCTGTGTACCAGACCTATTGTATACCCTACATTGTTTTTCAGCAAGGGAGTACAATAGCGATCTAGGAGTAGATCACTGGACAGCGGTCAAAATTATCCTTAGTGGAATAAGGATATGTTTCTCGATTATGGAGGTGACAAAAGATTCATCGTAGAAGGGTTACGTTGATACAAGTTTTGGCACTGATCCGGATGACTCTAAGTCTTCATTTGGATACATATTGAAAGTGGGAGCAATTAGCTAAAGTAGCTCCGTGTAGAGCATTGTAGACATAGAAATTTGCAAAATACTTACGGATCTGAATATGACAGACCCGTTGACTAAAATTATCTCACAAGCAAAACATGATCACACCTTAGTACTCTTTGGGTGTTAATCACATAGCGATGTGAACTAGATTACTGACTCTAGTAAACCCTTTGGGTGTTTGTCACATGTCGATATGAACTATGGGTGTTAACCACATAAAGATGTGAACTATTGATGTTAAATCACATGGCGATGTGAACTAGATTATTGACTCTAGTGCAAGTGGGAGACTGAAGGAAATATGCCCTAGAGGCAATAATAAAGTTATTATTTATTTCCTTATTTCATGATAAATGTTTATTATTCATGCTAGAATTGTATTATCCGAAAACATAATACTTGTGTGAATACATAGACAAACTAAAAGTCACTAGTATGCCTCTACTTGACTAGCTCGTTAATCAAAGATGGTTATGTTTCCTAACCATAGACATGTGTTGTTATTTGATTAACGGGATCACATCATTAGGAGAATGATATGATTGACATGACCCATTCCATTAGCTTAGCACCCGATCGTTTAGTATGTTGCTATTGCTTTCTTCATGACTTATACATGTTCCTATGACTATGAGATTATGCAACTCCCATTTGCCGGAGGAACACTTTGTGTGCTACCAAACGTCACAACGTAACTGGGTGATTATAAAGGAGCTCTACAGGTGTCTCCAAAGGTACATGTTGGGTTGGCGTATTTCGAGATTAGGATTTGTCACTCCGATTGTCGGAGAGGTATCTCTGGGCCCTCTCGGTAATGCACATCACATAAGCCTTGCAAGCATTGCAACTAATGAGTTGGTTGCGAGATGATGTATTATGAAACGAGTAAAGAGACTTGTTGGTAACGAGATTGAACTAGGTATTGAGATACCGACGATCGAATCTCGGGCAAGTAACATACCGATGACAAAGGGAACAACGTATGTTGTTATGTGGTCTGACCGATAAAGATCTTCGTAGAATATGTGGGAGCCAATATGAGCATCCAGGTTCCGCTATTGGTTATTGACCGGAGACGTGTCTCGTTCATGTCTACATTTTTCTCGAACCCGTAGGGTCCGCACGCTTAAGGTTTCGATGACAGTTATATTATGAGTTTATGAGTTTTGATGTACCGAAGGGGTTCGGAGTCCCGGATGACATCGGGGACATGACGAGGAGTCTCAAAATGGTCGAGACATAAAAAACGATATATTGGACGACTATATTTGGACATCGGAAAGGTTCCGAGTGATTCGAGTATTTTTTTGGAGTACCGGAGAGTTACGGGAATTCGCCGGGGAGTATATGGGCCTTATTGGGCTTTAGGGGAAAGAGATGGGAGAGGTTGGGCGCCCCCCCAAGGCCTAGTCCGAATTGGACTAGGGGGAAGGGCTGAGCCCCCTCCTTCCTTCTCTTCTCTTTTCCCTTGCCTTCACTCCTACTCCTACTACATGGAAGGACTCCTAGTTGGACTAGGAAAGGGGGAATCCTACTTCTAGTGGGAGTAGGACTCCCAGAGGGCGCGCCATAGAGAGGGCCGGCCCTCCCCTCCTCCACTCCTTTATATACGGGGGCAGGGGGCACCCCATAGACACAAGTTGATCCACATGATCGTTTTCTTAGCCGTGTGCGGTGCCCCCTCCACCATAATCCTCGATAATATTGTAGCGGTGCATAGGCGAAGCCCTGCGACGGTAGAACATCAAGATCGTCACCACGTCGTCATGCTGACGGGAAGTCTTCCCCGACACTTTGCTAGATCAGAGTCCGGGGATCGTCATCGAGCTGAACGTGTGCTAGAACTCGAAGGTGCCGTAGTTTCGATGGTTGATCGGTCGGGCTGTGAAGACGTACGACTACATCAACCGCGTTGTCATAACGCTTCCGTTGTCGGTCTACAAGGGTACGTAGATCACACTCTCCCCTCTCGTTGCTATGCATCACCATGATCTTGCGTGTGCGTAGGAATTTTTTTTAAATTACTACGTTCCCCAACAGTGGCATCCGAGCCTAGGTTTTATGTGTTGATGTTATATGCACGAGTAGAACACAAGTGAGTTGTGGACGATATAAGTCATACTGCTTACCAGCATGTCATACTTTGGTTCGGCGGTATTGTTGGACGAAGCGGCCCGGACCGACATTACGCGTACGCTTACGCGAGACCGGTTCTCCCGACGTGCTTTGCACAAAGGTGGCTAGCGGGTGACAGTTTCTCCAACTTTAGTTGAACCGAGTGTGGCTACGCCCGGTCCTTGAGAAGGTTAAAACAGCACCAACTTGACAAACTATCATTGTGGTTTTGATGCGTAGGTAAGATTGGTTCTTGCTTAAGCCCGTAGCAGCCACGTAAAACTTGCAACAACAAAGTAGAGGACGTCTAACTTGTTTTTGCAGGGCATGTTGTGATGTGATATGGTCAAGACATGATGCTAAATTTTATTGTATGAGATGATCATGTTTTGTAACCGAGTTATCGGCAACTGGCAAGAGCCATATGGTTGTCGCTTTATTGTATGCAATGCAATTGCGCTGTAATGCTTTACTTTATCACTAAGCGGTAGCGATAGTCGTGGAAGCATAAGATTGGCGAGACGACAACGATGCCACGATGATGATCAAGGTGTCATGCTGGTGACGATGGTGATCACGACGGTGCTTCAAAGATGGAGATCACAAGCACAAGATGATGGTGGCCATATCATATCACTTATCTTGATTGCATGTGATGTTTATCTTTTATGCATCTTATCTTGCTTTGATTGACTGTAGCATTTTAAGATGATCTCTCACTAATTATCAAGAAGTGTTCTCCCTGAGTATGCACCGTTGCGAAAGTTCTTCGTGCTGAGACACCACGTGATGATAAGGTGTGATAGGCTCTACATTCAAATACAACGGGTGCAAAACAGTTGCACACGCAGAATACTCAGGTTATACTTGACGAGCCAAGCATATACAGATATGGCCTTGGAACACGGAGACCGAAAGGTCGAGCGTGAATCATATAGTAGATATGATCAACATAGTGATGTTCACCAATGAAACTACTCCATCTCACATGATGATCGGACATGGTTTAGTTGATTTGGATCACGTAATCACTTAGAGGATTAGAGGGATGTCTATCTAAGTGGGAGTTCTTAAGTAATATGATTAATTGAACTTTAATTTATCATGAACTTAGTCCTGGTAGTATTAGCATATCTATGTTGTAGATCAATAGCTCGCGTTGTTGCTTTCATATGTTTATTTTGATATGTTCCTAGAGAAAATTGTGTTGAAAAATGTTAGTAGCAAAGATGTGGGTAGGATCCGTGATCTGAGGTTTATCCTCATTGCTGCACAGAAGAATTATGTCCTTGATGCACCGCTAGGTGACGGACCTATTGCAGGAGCAGATGCAGACGTTATGAACGTTTGGCTAGCTCAATATGATGACTACTTGATAGTTTAGTGCACCATGCTTAACGGCTTAGAATCGGGACTTCGAAGACATTTTGAACGCCATGGACCATATGAGATGTTCCATGAGTTGGAGTTAATATTTCAAGCAAATACCCGAGTTGAGAGATATGAAGTCTCCAACAAGTTCTATAGCTAAAAGATGGAGGAGAATCGCTCAAGCAGTGAGCATGTGCTCAGATTGTCTGGGTACTACAATCGCTTGAATCAAGTGGGAGTTAATCTTCCAGATAAAATAGTGATTGATAGAATTCTCTAGTCACCATCACCAAGTTAGTAGAACTTCGTGATGAACTATAATATGCAAGGGATAACGGAAACGATTCCCAAGCTCTTCGTAATGCTGAAATTGATGAAGGTAGAAATCGAGAAAAACATCAAGTGTTGATGGTATACAAGACCACTAGTTTCAAGAAAAGGGCAGAGGGAAGAAGGGGAACTTCAAGAAGAACAGCAAGCAAGTTGCTGCTCAAGTGAATAAGCCCAAGTCTGGTCCTAAGCCTGAGACTAAGTGCTTCTACTGCAAAGGGACTGGTCACTGGAAGCGGAACTACCCCAAGTGATTGGCGGATAAGAAGGATGGCAAAGTGAACATAAGTATATTTGATATACATGTTATTGATGTGTACTTTACTAGTGTTTATAGCAACCCCTCAGTATTTGATACTAGTTCAGTTGCTAAGATTAGTAACTCGAAACGGGAGTTGCAGAATAAACAGAGACTAGTTAAGGGTGAAGTGACGATGTGTTTTGGAAGTGGTTCCAAAATTGATATGATCATCATCGCACACTCCCTATAATTTCGGGATTAGTGTTGAACCTAAATAAGTGTTATTTGGTGTTTGCGTTGAGCATGAATATGATTTGATCATGTTTATTGTAATACGGTTATTCATTTTAAGTAAGAGAATAAATTGTTGTTCTGTTTACATGAATAAAACCTTATATGGTTACACATCCAATGAAAATAGTTCGTTGGATCTCGATCGTAGTGATACACATAATCATAATATTAAAACCAAAAGATGCAAAGTTAATAATGATAGTGCAACTTAATTGTGGCACTGCCGTTTAGGTCATATTGGTGTAAAGCGCATGAAGAAACTCCATGCTGATGGGCTTTTGGAATCACTTGATGATGAATCAGTTGATGTTTGCGAACCATGCCTCATGGGCAAGATGACTAAGACTCTGTTCTTCGGAACAATGGAGCGAGCAACAGATTTGTTGGAAATCATACATACTGATGTATGTGGTCCGATCAATATTGAGGCTCGCGACAGGTATCATTATTTTCTGATCTTCACAGATGATTTGAGCAGATATGAGTATATCTACTTGATGAAACATAAGTCTGAAAATTTGAAAAGTTCAAAGAATTTCAGAGTGAAGTGAAAAATCATCGTAACAAGAAAATAAAGTTTCTACGATCTGATCGTAGAGAAGAGTATTTGAGTTACGAGTTTGGCCTGCAGTTAAAAACAATGTGAAATAGTTTCACTACTAACGCCACCTGGAACACCACAATGTAATGGTGTGTCCGAATGTCATAACCGTACTTTATTAGATATGATGCGATCTATGATGTCTCTTACCGATCTACCACTACCGTTTTGGGGTTATACATTAGAGACAGCTGCATTCACGTTAAATAGCGCACCATCTAAATCCGTTGAAACGACACCGTATGAACTATGGTTTGGCAAGAAACCTAAGCTGTCGTTTCTTAAAGTTTGAGGTTGCAATCCTTATGTGAAAAAGTTTCAACCTGATAAGCTCAAACCCAAATCGGAGAAGTGCGTCTTCATAGGATACCCAAAAGAAAATGTTGGGTACACCTTCTATCACAGATCCGAAGGCAAGATATTCGTTGCTCTGAATGGATCCTTTCTAGAGAAGGAATTTCTCTCGAAAGAAGTGAGTGGTAGGAAAGTAGAACTTGATGAGGTTACTGTACCTGCTCCCTTATTGGAAAGTAGTTCATCATAGAAATCTGTTCCTGTGACTACTAGACCGATTAGTGAGGAAGCTAATGATGGTGATCATGTAACTTCAGATCAAGTTACTACCGAACCTCGTAGGTAAAACCAGAGTGAGATCCGCACCAGAGTGGTACGGTAATCCAGTTCTGGAGGTCATATTACTTGACCATGATGAGCCTACGAACTATGAGGAAGCGATGATGAGCCCAGATTCCGCGAAATGGCTTGAGGCCATGAAATCTAAGATGAGACCCATGTATGAGAACAAAGTATGGACTTTGATTGACTTGCCCAATGATCGGCGAGCCATTGAGATTAAATGGATCTTCAAGAGGAAGACGGACGCTGATAGTAGTGTTACTATCTACAAAGCTAGAATTGTCGCAAAAGGTTTTTGGCAAGTTCAAGGTGTTGACTACAATGAGAGTTTCTCACTCGTATCTATGCTTAAGTCTGTCCGAATCATGTTAGCAATTGCCGCATTTTATGAAATCCGGCAAATGGATTAAAAAAATTGCATTCCTTGATGTATTTATTAAAGAAGAGTTGTATATGATACAACTAGAAGGTTTTGTCAATCCTAAAGGTGCTACCAAAATGTGCAAGCTCCAGCGATCCATCTATGGACTGGTGCAAGCATCTCGGAGTTGGAATATGCGCTTTGATGAGTTGATCAAAGCATATAGTTTTATACAGACTTGCGGTGAAGCCTGTATTTACAAGAAAGTGAGTGGGATCACTACAACATTTCTGATAAGTATATGTGAATGACATATTGTTGATCGGAAATAATGTAGAATTATTCTGCAAAGCATAAAGGAGTGTTTGAAAGGAGTTTTTTCAAAGAAAGACCTCGGTGAAGCTGCTTACATATTGAGCATCAAGATCTATAGAGATAGATCAAGACGCTTGATAAGTTTTTTCAATGAGTACATACCTTGACAAGATTTTGAAGTAAGTTCAAAATGGAACAGTCAAAGAAAGAGTTCTTGCCTGTGTTACAAGGTGTGAAATTGAGTAAGACTCAAAGCCCGACCACTGCAGAAGATAGAAAGAGAATGAAAGTCATTCCCTATGCCTCAACCATGGGTTCTATAAAGTATGCCATGCTGTGTACCAGACCTATTGTATACCCTACACTGTTTTTTAGCAAGGGAGTACAATAGCGATCTAGGAGTAGATCACTGGACAGCGGTCAAAATTATCCTTAGTGGAATAAGGATATGTTTCTCGATTATGGAGGTGACAAAAGATTCATCGTAAAAGGGTTATGTTGATACAAGTTTTGGCACTGATCCGGATGACTCTAAGTCTTCATTTGGATACATATTGAAAGTGGGAGCAATTAGCTAAAGTAGCTCCGTGCAGAGCATTGTAGACATAGAAATTTGCAAAATACTTATGGATCTGAATATGACAGACCCGTTGACTAAAATTATCTCACAAGCAAAACATGATCACACCTTAGTACTCGTTGGGTGTTAATCACATAGCGATGTGAACTAGATTACTGACTCTAGTAAACCCTTTGGGTGTTCGTCACATGTCGATGTGAACTATGGGTGTTAACCACATAAAGATGTGAACTATTGATGTTAAATCACATGGCGATGTGAACTAGATTATTGACTCTAGTGCAAGTGGGAGACTGAAGGAAATATGCCCTTGAGGTAATAATAAAGTTATTATTTATTTCCTTATTTCATGATAAATGTTTATTATTCATGCTAGAATTGTATTATCCGAAAACATAATACTTGTGTGAATACATAGACAAACTAAAAGTCACTAGTATGCCTCTACTTGACTAGCTCGTTAATCAAAGATGGTTATGTTTCCTAACCATAAACATGTGTTGTTATTTGATTAACGGGATCACATCATTAGGAGAATGATATGATTGACATGACCCATTCCATTAGCTTAGCACCCGATCGTTTAGTATGTTGCTATTGCTTTCTTCATGACTTATACATGTTCCTATGACTATGAGATTATGCAACTCCCGTTTGCCGGAGGAACACTTTGTGTGCTACCAAACGTCACAACGTAACTGGGTGATTATAAAGGAGCTCTACAGGTGTTTCCAAAGGTACATGTTGGGTTGGCGTATTTCGAGATTAGGATTTGTCACTCCGATTGTTGGAGAGGTATCTCTGGGCCCTCTCGGTAATGCACATCACATAAGCCTTGCAAGCATTGCAACTAATGAGTTGGTTGCGAGATGATGTATTACGAAACGAGTAAAGAGACTTGTTGGTAACGAGATTGAACTAGGTATTGAGATACCGACGATCGAATCTCGGGCAAGTAACATACCGATGACAAAGAGAACAACGTATGTTGTTATGCGGTCTGACCGATAAAGATCTTCATAGAATATGTGGGAGCCAATATGAGCATCCAGGTTCCGCTATTGGTTATTGACCGGAGACGTGTCTCGGTCATGTCTACATTTTTCTCGAACCCGTAGGGTCCGCACGCTTAAGGTTTTGATGACAATTATATTATGAGTTTATGAGTTTTGATGTACCGAAGGAGTACGGAGTCCCAGATGAGATCGGGGACATGACGAGGAGTCTCAAAATGGTCGAGATGTAAAAATCGATATATTGGACGACTATATTCGGACATCGGAAAGTTTCCGAGTGATTCGAGTATTTTTCGGAGTGCCAGAGAGTTACAGGAATTCGCCGGGGAGTATATGGGCCTTATTGGGCTTTAGGGGAAAGAGATAGGAGAGGTTGGGCGCCCCCCCAAGGCCTAGTCCGAATTGGACTAGGGGGAAGGGCTGCGCCCCCTCCTTCCTTCTCTTCTCTTTTCCCTTGCCTTCACTCCTACTCCTATTACATGGAAGGACTCCTAGTTGGACTAGGAAAGGGGGAATCCTACTTCCGGTGGGAGTAGGACTCCCCTAGGGCGCACCACAGAGAGGGCCGGCCCTCCCCTCCTCCACTCCTTTATATACGGGGGCAGGGGCACCCCATAGACACAAGTTGATCCACATGATCGTTTTCTTAGCCGTGTGCGGTGCCCCCTTCCACCATAATCCTCGATAATATTGTAGCGGTGCTTAGGCAAAGCCCTGCGACGGTAGAACATCAAGATCGTCACCACGCCGTCGTGCTGACGGAACTCTTCCCCGACACTTTGCTGGATCAGAGTCCGGGGATCATCATCGAGCTGAACGTGTGCTAGAACTCGGAGGTGTCGTAGTTTCGGTGCTTGATCGGTCGGGCTGTGAAGACGTACGACTACATCAACCGCATTGTCATAACGCTTCCGCTATCGGTCTACAAGGGTACGTAGATCACACTCTCCCCTCTCGTTGCTATGCATCACCATGATCTTGCATGTGCGTAGGAATTTTTTTGAAATTACTACGTTCCCCAACACTCTTTGCCCTAGAACAACACCTACAACATAATCACTAGCATCACATATAATTTCAAAGGGTAAATTCCAATCAGGTGGCTGAACAACAGGTGCAGAGACTAATGCTTTCTTAAGTATTTCAAATGCTTCTACACAATCATCATCAAAGACAAATGGTATATCTTTTTGCAATAAATTAGTCAGAGGCCGAGAAATTTTTGAGAATTCCTTAATGAACCTCCTGTAAAATCCGGCGTGACCAAGGAAACTTCTTATACCGTTGACGTCCTTGGGACATGGCATCTTTTCAATAGCATCGACCTTGGCTTTATCAACTTCTATACCTCTTTCAGAAACTTTATGCCCCAAGACAATACCTTCATTAACCATAAAGTGGCACTTTTCCCAATTCAAGACAAGATTAGTTTCTTCACATCTCTGCAAAACTCGATCAAGATTGCTCAAGCAATCATCAAAAGAGGAACCATAGACGGAAAAATCGTCCATGAAAACCTCACAAATCTTTTCACGAAAGTTAGAGAATATAGCCATCATGCATCTTTGAAAGGTAGCAGGTGCATTACATAAACCAAAAGGCATACGTCTATAAGCAAAAGTACCAAAAGGGCATGTAAAAGTAGTCTTTGATTGATCTCTAGCCGACACAAGTATTTGAGAGAAACCAGAATAACCATCTAGAAAGCAATAGTGTGTATGTTTGCATAATCTTTCTAGCATTTGATCAATAAAAGGTAAGGGGTAATGATCTTTCTTAGTAGCTTTATTTAATTTGCGGAAATCAATTACCATCCTATAACATGTGATAATTCTTTGTGGAGTCAATTCATCTTTATCATTAGGAACAACAGTAATACCTCCCTTCTTAGGTACACAATGGACAAGACTTACCCACTCACTATCAGCAACGGGATAAATTATACCTGCCTCCAGAAGCTTGAGTATTTCTTTTCTTACCACTTCTTTAATTTTAGTATTTAGACGTCGTTGAGGATCACGAACTGGTTTGGCATTTGCTTCCAAATTTATTTTATGTTGACATAGAGTGGGACTAATGCCCTTAAGATCATCAAGAGTATATCCAATAGCAGCACGATGCTTCTTCAGAGTTTTCAATAATCTTTCTTCTTCATGCTCTGAAAGGTTAGCACTAATAATAACAAGATATATCTTCTTTTCATCAAGATAAGTATATTTAAGATTATTAGGCAAAGGTTTAAGCTCAAACACGGGATCACCCTTGGGTGGAGGAGGATCCCCTAAAATTTCAACAGGCAAGTTGTGTTGCAGAATAGGTTCATGTTTAAAGAATACTTCATCTATTTCCCTTCTTTCATTCATGAACATATCATTCTCATGGTCTAGCAAATAGTGTTCTAAAGGATCACTAGGAGGTACGGCAATAGAAGCAAGACCAATAATTTCATCCTTACTAGGTAATTCTTCCTCATGATGTTGTTTACTAAATTTAGAGAAATTAAACTCATGAACCATATCATCCAAGCCAACAGTAACAACATTCTTTGTGCAATCTATGGTAGCATTGACAGTATTTAAGAAGGGTCTACCAAATATAATGGGACAAAAACTATCTTGTGGGGAACCAAGAACAAGAAAATTAGCAGGATATTTAGTTTTCCCACACAAGACTTCAACATCTCTAACAATTCCCATTGGTGAAATAGTATCTCTATTAGCAAGTTTAATAGTAACATCAATTTCTTCTAACTCAACAGGTGCAATGTCATGCATAATTTCTTTGTATAAGTCAATAGGTATTGCACTAGCACTAGCACCCATATCACATAAGCCATGATAACAATGATCTCCTATTTTAACAGAAATAACAGGCACGCCTACCACATGTTTGTGTTTATCTTTATCACAAGGTTTAGCAATTCTAGCAGTTTCACCTTCGAACTGAATAACATGCCCATCAATATTATCAGACAAGAGATCTTGAACAATAGCAATATTAGGTTCTACTTTAACTTGCTCAGGAGGTGTATAAGTTCTAATATTGCTTTTACGAATAACAGTTGAAGCTTTAGCATGATCCTTTATTCTAACAGGGAAAGGTGGTTTCTCAACATAAGAAGTAGGAACAATAGGATCATTATAAGTGACGGTCTTTTCTTCAACTTTAATAGGTGCAGCTACTTTTACTTCTATGGGAGGATGATATTTAAACCACTTCTCCTTAGGGAGATCAATATAAGTAGCAAAAGATTCACAGGAAGAAGCTACTATCTCAGAGTCAAGTCCATATTTAGTGCTAAACTTATGGAAAATATCGGTGTCCATAAAAGATTTAACACAATCAAACTTAGGTGTCATACCTGACTCCTTACCTTCGTCGAGGTCCCAATCTTCAGAGTTGCGTTTAATTCTATCCAATAAATTCCATCTGAATTCAATAGTCTTCATCATAAAAGAGCCAGCACAAGAAGTATCGAGCATGGTTTGATTATTATGAGAAAGCCGAGCATAAAAACTTTGCATAATTATTTCTCTTGAGAGCTCATGATTGGGGAATGAATATAACATTGATTTAAGCCTCCCCCAAGCTTGAGCGATTCTTTCTCCTTCTCGAGGCCAGAAATTATATATATAATTGCCATCACGATGAACAAGATGCATAGGGTAATACTTTTGATGAAATTCCAGCTTCAATCTTTTATAGTCCCATGATCTCATATCATCACATAGCCTATACCATATCAATGCGTCTCCCTTCAAAGATAAAGGGAAGACCTTCTTCTTAGCAACATCATCGGGTATACCTACAAGCTTAAATAATCCACAAACTTCATCCACATATATTAAGTGCTCATCAGGATGCTTTGTTCCATCTCCTGTAAAAGGGTTAGCTAGTAGTTTTTCCATCATACCCGAAGGAAATTCAAAGGGGGTTTCATTTTCAATAGGTTCAGTAGGTTGAGGAGCAACTCTTTGCTCTATTGGACGGGGTGAAGATACCCCGAACAAGCCCCTCAGAGAATTACTTTCCATAGTAACAAGTGACAGTAAATTTCAGCACACTATATAAATTTTTCCTTACCAAATTCCACCTGCCAAAGGCGCTACACTCCCCGGCAACGGCGCCAGAAAAGAGTCTTGATGACCCACAAGTATAGGGGATCTATCGTAGTCCTTTCGATAAGTAAGAGTGTCGAACCCAACGAGGAGCAGAAGGAAATGATAAGCGGTTTTCAGCAAGGTATTCTCTGCAAGTACTGAAATAAGTGGTAACAGATAGTTTTGTGATAAGATAAGTTGTAACAAGCAACAAGTAACAAAAGTAAATAAAGTGCAGCGAGGTGGCCCAATCCTTTTTGTAGCAAAGGACAAGCCGGAACAAACTCTTATAATAGGAAAAGCGTTCCCGAGGACACATGGGAATATCGTCAAGCTGGTTTTCATCACGTTCATATGATTCACGTTCGATACTTTGATAATTTGATATGTGGGTGGACCGGTGCTTGGGTGTTGTTCTTACTTGAACAAGCATCCCACTTATGATTAACCTCTATTGCAAGCATCCGTAACTACAACAAAAGTATTAAGGTAAACCTAACCATAGCATGAAACATATGGATCCGAATCAGCCCCTTACGAAGCAACGCATAAACTAGGGTTTAAGCTTCTGTCACTCTAGCAACCCATCATCTACTTATTACTTCCCAATGCCTTCCTCTAGGCCCAAATAATGGTGAAGTGTTATGTAGTCGACGTTCACATAACACCACTAGAGGCTAGACAACATACATCTTACCAAAATATCAAACGAATACCAAATTCACATGACTACTAATAGCAAGACTTCTCCCTTGTCCCCAGGAACAAACGTAATTACTCACAAAGCATATTCATGTTCATAATTAGAGGGGTAATAATATGCATATAGGATCTGAACATATGATCTTTCACCAAATAAACCAACTAGCATCAACTACAAGGAGTAATCAACACTACTAGCAACCTACTAGCACCAATCCCGGACTTTGAGACAAGAATTGGATACAAGAGATGAACTAGGGTTTGGAGATGAGATGGTGCTGGTGAAGATGTTGATGGAGATTGCCCTCTCTCGATGAGAGGAGCGTTGGTGATAATGATGGTGATGATTTCCCCCTCCCAGAGGGAAGTATCCCCGGCAGAACAGCTCTGCCGGAGCTCTAGATTGGTTCCGCCAAGGTTCCGCCTCGTGGCGGCGGAGTCTCGTCCCGAAAAGTTCCTTCTTATTTTTTTCTCATCGAAAGACTTCATATAGGAGAAGATGGACATCGGGGAGCCACCAGGGGGCCCACGAGGTAGGGGGCGTGCCCTAGGGGGGGCGCCCCCCACCCTCGTGAGCAGGGTGTGGGCCCCCTGGCCTTCATCTTTGGCGTGGATTTTTCTTTATTTATTTTAAGATGTTCCGTGGAGTTTCAGGACTTTTGGAGTTGCGCAGAATAGGTCTCTAATATTTGCTCCTTTTCCAGCCCAGAATTCCAGCTGCCGGCATTCTCCCTCCTTATGTAAACCTTGTAAAATAAGAGAGAATAACCATAAGTATTGTGACATAAAGTGAAATAACAGTCCATAATGCAATAAATATCGATATAAAAGCATGATGCAAAATGGACTTATCACCTCTCCAAGCCAAAGATTGAGGATTTTATGCCCATTATGCAAAGGATTGAAAGAAGGCTGGCTGGTTGTTCCTCCCTCTTATCATATGGGGACAAGCTAGTTCTGGTTAAGTCTGTGTTTTACAGCTTGCCCATTTTCTTCATGTGTACTCTAGCACTGCCCTCTTGTGTCATGGAGCAGATTAAGAAATATCTCAAACATTTTTTCTGGAGGAAATATAGTATGGAAGATAGAGGCACTGCCCTGATTGCTTGGGACAAAGTATGTCAGCCCAAAGAAAAAGGAGGTCTGGGAGTTTTGGATATTGCAAGTCATAACAAATGCTTACTTATGAAACATGTCCACAAATTCTTAAATCAGTAGGATATTCCTTGGGTCAAATTGATTTGGGAGGCTTATTATCCAGATAGAATGATTTCCACTACTCCACAAGGATCTTTTTGGTGGAAAAGTATTCTCAAGTTGGTGCCTGAATTTAGACAGACTGCTGTCCCCAAGTTAGGATCTGGGAACACTGTTAGATTTTGGATTGACAATTGGAATCAGGGCATATTGAAAGACAGATTCCCACAGCTGTTCTCTTTCAGCAGGCATGAGGAAATTTCAGTGCAAAAAATCAATGGTTTGGAGGAGGTATCTGAACACTTTTTTACCCCTCTGACCATACAAGCACACCAGCAATTTCAAGAGCCTTTTGCCATCTTGCAAGCCACCCATCTGAATGACTCTCTGGACAAATGGTGTTTACCATGGAACAAGCAGAATGATAGATTCTCTGCTATTCAAATGTATGGTCATTTACAAGGAAAAGAGGTAGCCTATCCACTGTTCAAGAATATTTGGAAAAGTGTTGCTATGTTAAGATACAAGATCTTCCTTTGGCTACTATTGCACGACAGAGTAAATGTCAGGAATCTTCTCTTTAGAAAACAGTTCCATTTGCCAAGCTACAATTGTGAACTCTGTAATTGTTCTTGTGAGGAAACCAGCCTTCATCTGCTTTGGGACTGCCCTTTTGCTCTTCAATGCTGGGATTCAATTGTCCCTTCTAAATTCAGAGGCATCAATGTTTTCGATGAAATTAACTTGTTATTAAGCCAGTTACCCAAGCAGGTCGCAATGAGCATCATCACCATGGGTTGCTGGCACATTTGGATGCAGAGAAACTCCAAAATTTTCAAAGCTCAACCCATCAGTTCTAGCATGGAGAAATCTTCTCAGAGATGATCTCAAGTTGTTACTCTTCAGAACCAAAGAAAAAGACAGAGATGCTTTCAGAGGATGGATTACAGATAATCTAACTTAATTTATCATGGATTTTCCTAGAGTTGGTGTTGGTTAGATGGTGGAGTCTGTATTTTATTTTCTTTGTTGTACATAACTTTGCTTTCTTTTGAATGAAATTTACCGTAGAACGATTGTTCTACGGTTTTTGGTTCAAAAAAAAATGTGGGAAGTTTTAGCGTTCCCAAGCTTCTGAGAGAAAACAATCAAATAGGTATGTTGGTCGAAAGTCAAGAAATATTAAGTTGGGCTTTTGACTAGGCATCTTGACTTTCGAGCAAATGCGGCTCAAATTGATGAGATCCCCTCGTGTATTATGTTTCACAATATCAGCCGTTACGCACGAAATATGCAACCAGAATGCAAGCTCATAGAACATGTAAATACAACAACATTTGCAAACAAGAACTAACTGGAAATGAAATTAGTGAAATATACACCTGAAAAAAAATCAAGTTTCTTTCTGTTAATAAAATGGTACATGTGAAAAAAAGACAGTAGAGTACACACCAGGGCAAAAGCATTTTAAACGGCGCAATGTACATAACACATCACAAACAGGCCTCATATTATTCTGGTTCACAAGACAACGTCGGTGAGGATTCAGTAAATGACGACAACACAAGTAGCAACAATGATGAAAGAACACATGACAGTACGATCGATAAACAGAGAGAGCTCTTCAAGATGAACTCAAAATACTTGCTTGCAACCACCAAGGCGTTACTCAAAGGCCCCAGGATGCTCCATCTGCATCTTGACAACCTGCTCCCAGGCCTTGCGCCTCGAGATTTTGTCGAACCACCTCGCCACATTCCTCCTGGAGGTGAAGAGCTTCCTCCCTCTCTCTGAACTCACGATGTACTGCGAGTCCGGAAGGTGGGAGAGGTCGGCCAGGGTGAACTCATCGCCAGCCAGGTACTCATTCTTGGAGAGTATTTCGTCGTAAACGTTGAGGACTTGCTGAAGCTTCCTCTCATTCTCTGCAATGGCCATGTGGTCCTGAGGAATTTCCAGAAGAGGAGCAAATGCCAGCTGAAACACGAGGGCCGAGCTGGGAGGGTTGAAGCTCTGAGCCTCTGCTTGCAGCCACTGTTCTATTGATGCCCGCTCCAGAGAACCTGTTCCATAGAGGTTCCTGTTTCCCTGGTTTGGGAACTGGGTACAGAGGTACCGGCAAATAGCCCTTGGATCTGCACAGAAGGTTCACGTTGCATTTCAGTCCTTGAAAGAAACTGAATCCAGAAATGTAATGTGATGAACTGTGTTAATGTTCTCCTTACCGACAAGAGTCTTGTCACCATGCTTGAATGTCACTTGTCCACTTGGATCCTGCAAAAAGATGAATGGAAAAATTAGTACATGCTTTACCTAATTCAAGATTTTTTGAAACTGAATAAGAAGTGATCGAAGCATCCTACCCGCAGCCTGACAAACTCAGGAAGCTTGTGCTGTCTCTTGAATGTGTCGATGCGGACGAGATCAAACTCCAAATTCTTCTCAAAGAGGCATGTCAGAACCCTGGCAACATCGGTGGATGCTGGCTGGCCAAACACCTGCAAGCCTGAAGCCATCCTTTCTCTTTGGCTTGATTGATCTCTTTGTCAGGCTATGCAATGGCAATGAGGAATGGTGACAGCAGGTTTCAATGCAAGGTATTTGAAGAAAAGAAAAGGTGGAATTCCATACTTGCCTTGCCCTTGCTACCTAGCACAATATTTTACAATTGGAAAGGGAAAGTGTAAAGAGAAAGTGTGGTTCTGGATTCTTGCTTGCAGCAATCATAATGTCTGTTGTAGCAAACAAGCCCAGCAAAATATATAGCATTATTTATTTACAATCCAGTCTTTGATTATTGACTGAGAAAGCTCAAAACAGTATATGAGGAGCTCTGATGTTGCATGGATGGTTTGGGACAATTGGCAGAGAGAATTTGGCTTGGATAAGTAAGAAGATTGGCATCGAAGTACCAACACTAACGAAGACTGATGATTTCTGTCAGAGTGCAAGAATAATTTTTTCGATAAAAGCAACGTCCACCGTATGGAGTCACTAGTCAGGTATATGTTTATAATCCAGTCTTTCATAACTTGACTGAGAAAATTTTTAGCATATGAGGAGCTCATGATGTTGGCATGGATGGTTTGGGACAATTGATAGATAGAATTTGGCTAGGATAAGTAAGAAGATTGGCATCAAGTACCAGCTGTGATGAAGATTTGATGGCTTCTGCTAGGGTACAAGAATAAAATTTTCGACATAAAGTAATGTCTCCCGTATGGGGTCAGGTATATAATTCAACCGTTGGTCTGATGGAAGAAAAAACATACTGGGATTGAAATCCATGCACACACATAGATTTCGATCCCAGTATGTTCTATTTGGTAGAAGAACAGAACTCATTTATCAGGAGTAGTGCCTGTAAATTGACAAGCTGAATTCAGTTGCTTAAGTTTTACATATTACTAGATTACTATGAAGAGGCAAAATAAGAAACTGCCAAAATGCATTAACCCAAGTGATAATCAGCATGTCATCCTGAGCATTTAGCTTGCACTTCAGCCAGCAATACTATCAGGCTTGGATAAGTAAGAAGGTTGGCATCAAGTACCAGCAGTAACGAAGATCTGATGACTTCTGTCAGAGTGCAAGAATATATTTCTCGACAAAAGCAACATCCCCCATATGGAGTCGGGTATAATTGAACCGTTCATCTGATGGAGGAATCTTTGAATGTGCTTAGCTTTCAATCCCAGTATGTTTCATTTGGTAGAACATAACTGATTTATTAGTAGTAGTGCCTGTAAAATGACAAGATGAATTCATGCTCAAATTTTACATATTATATTACTGATAATGGTGTGAAGAGGCAAAATAAGAAGCTGCCAATATGCATTCACCCAAGTGATAATCAGCATCTCATTCTCAGCAACTGAAATAAGTATTATTTAGCTTGCATTAGCACACCGCGGAATTGTTTGAACATTTGAGCCGCCTCATATTTGCCAGGACTCTATTTGTTTCTCAACTTTTCTTGTAGTCCAGAATGGATTTATCCAAGTATATTTGAGAAGGCCAAATACTACAAATGACAACTCGCACTTGTTATTTATCTTCGAATCATACACCCCAATCCCAACACTGCTAGTAAGACAATATATGGATCAATAATTGAATCAAGATGTGCCATCTTGCATTACCGTACATATATATCACCTAGCTTAAGGCGTGGATCAACAGCTTGATGTTGTAGATATTTAGCACATTTTTCTATAGAGTTGGTCAAACTTATTTAAGTTTGACTTGGGACAAAGCTAGAACTTCAAATAATTTGGAATGGAGGGAGTAAAATTCAGTAGGGAAAGAGATTGTCAGTGACCCACTGAAAGTAACAGGGTAGTGAACCAACATCTCATAAATAGATTTATGTGGATTATGCAATGCGATCAAGTTCTTACAGCAACTGCATTAAGAAAGTAACAGGGTAGTAATCCAACCAAGCACAAACTTAATAATAGCAGAGATAGATAGAAGGAGTAGTACAAAGCGGCCCGAGTCTTTCACAATTCACACTTTAACAGCAATGGCAACACATAACAGAATGTGACTAATTACCACCAGAAGCTGCTCGACTAAAAGATGAAGGGGGCCTCAAGCTTTAGAGGGTCGTGGTACACTCTGCAACTCGACAACCTTCTTCCACGACGGACGAGCCGAGACCTCGTCCCACCATCTGGACAGGTTCTTTCTCTCGGTGATCAGACCCGCCTTGCCGGTCTTGCTCACGAGAAGATCAGTGTTGGGCATGTGCACAAGGTCGGCAAGGGTGAACTCGTCGCCGGCGAAATACTGGCTCTCCGCCAGCCGCCGCTCGTATACATCAAGCACCTTGGCGAGCTTCGCCTCATTCTGCTCGACCACGGCCATGTCGGTGGCCATACCCATGAGCGGCGCGAAGGTGAGCTGGAATGCGATGGCCAAGCTCGGAGGGTTAAATGCCTGGCCTTCAGATTCTACCCATTGCTCGATGGCGGCGCGGCCTACCGCGCCGTCTTCCTTCCGGCCTAGGAGAGTCCGGTTGCCACGGTCCGAGTACTGGTCACAGATGTAACGGCAAATAGCCCTTGACTCTGCCAAAAGATGAACCATACAACTTGTGAACACAAACGACCATTTTACAGATATCTTTCTTTTCTTTCACATTCAGGGGAAAGTCAACCAATCATCCATACATATGAACATGTCAGCACTGGAATTTACCCTCAATTCAGAAACTGGATAATTACTGATAAAATGTATGCAGATCTAAGTAAACTGTACATCTTTGTCAACGAATGGCACTTGCAATTGATAGGGAAGCAAAAGAAGATGTGAAGATACTAGATGCAGAAGTAGCAGGAGAAGTTGGTACCGACCGAAGACGGTGGTGAGGTGGTCTTTGAAGGCGGGGACCTGGCCGAAGGGCTGGAGCTTGAGGAAGGAGGGGGACTTGTGCTCGCCCTTGGACATGTCCACCGCCTCGAGCTGGAAGGCCACGTCCTTCTCCAGCAGGCACGCCGCCACGCGGGCCACCGCCGGCGAGATCGCCGGCCCGTAGACCGTCACGGGCGCCGCCATCGCCGCTTCTCCAGACCTAGACGGACGGACGGACGGGGGATAGGTGGGTAGGAGATAGCGAGTGTGAGACAGAGGCAGGTGCTACTGCAGAGCGAGTGCGAGACTGGGAAGGAATGCGCTGCCCAGTCAGCCCCCGCCCCCGTATGTTTTGCATTTCTGTCCTGAGTTCTGACAGGTGGGGCAACCTTCTCTGCGGCAATTCGCCATGAACAAAATCCATTATCAGCAAATAAATCTGTTATTTTTGTTGGAAAAAAAGGTTAGATACCAAGCACCCATTTTTTGGCTATGTTTTTCAAGCTTCAGAAACTTGAGCTACGGCAAATTTGTCATGGCCAAAATTTATTCTCAAAACAAATCATCATAACCTGCAATAAATCAGTCCTCTCTGCAGAAAAGAAGATACCGAGTAATTAAAAAACTGTAATGTTACCTAGCGGATGTCGGCTGAGAGCGGGAAGGCAAACAAACGCTTTTTTTCTGGCAGTTTTAGTTGTTTCACGAGATCAAATGGCGGCAGTTTTAAACCAATTGTACCTTTTTTTCTCAAGAGACGGTCATGTAGAGGTTGTCATCATCCTTACAACTAACACTGGCAGTGAAATCATTCGAAATGCCATCTCCTTCTAGCGAATGTTTGCCGGCTAAGAGGATCCTTAATAAAACATTTCTCAAGTTTTATATAGCCCTGAAAGAAACTTCATATGTATACGTACAGCTACAATATGGAATTAAATTGTATATTTTCCTTTTGGAAATATTAACATTTTAGGTATGCATCTGCAAAAGGAGAACATATCTGAGCTAATATGCTTTCACATTATTACTTTTGTTAGGTATGCCTCCGAAATCTCTATAACCAAGGCAGAGACCACAAAAGAGGTGTGGTTATGAAAAAACTAGGATTCAAACTAACCGACCAGCAAGAGATGCCCATCGTCCCGTCCCCTACGTCACCCCCAAGGCGACACTGGAGATACCCTAGCCACCACCACCAGCGGGCCCTTCCTTGACCCTCCGCCCGTATCACCGCCACCAGAGGCTTGCCAGCGAAGCCTTGCTGAGCCTGGGGATGGTGGTGGCGGCACCCCCAAGGCGACACTGGAGATACCCTAGCCACTGCCACCAGCGAGCCCTTCCTTGACCCTCTGCCCGTATCACCGCCACCAGAGGCTTGCCAGCGAAGCCTTGCTGAGCCTGGGGATGGTGGTGGCGGCACCCCCAAGGCGACACTGGAGATACCCTAGCCACCGCCACCAGCGGGCACTTCCTTGACCCTCCGCTCGTATCACCTCCACCAGAGGCTTGCCAGCGAAGCCTTGCTGAGCCTGGGGATGGTGGTGGCGGGGCAGATCCATCCTCCCCTAGCGCCATCTAGGGTGACTGTAGGGGATCAGCAATAGTGTTGAAGGCCACACCACGTCGCAACATGTGCCAGACGACAGGGTGGAGCAGCAGCCGGAGGGAACCTCCCAACCCATGTCGGAAGTGCATCCAGAGGAAGGAGGGGGGCTGCTCCACCCTACCATTTGGCACGTTTTGCGACGTGGTGTGCTCAACCCTACCATTGCTCCCCTACAGTCCCCCCGAAGGTGCAACCCAGCTCCTCTATTTTGCATACGTTGATGCTAGTCGGGGTGCAGGGGCAGCCGTTGCGGCCACAATGGCGCCATGCTAGCCGAGGCTTGCGGGCCAGCCTCGACGCAGATGTGTCCGAGCTGTGGTGACGTTTGTAGTGTGGTGGTGTTAAGGCCAAGTGGTTGTTTCCCAGCCATTGCTGCCTTCGAACGGACCCCTGGACCTGCATTTTCCAGTGTCCATGGTTCTGTCGGTGTCTTCTACCGGTGTGTTTCCGACACCGGCGACCCGTTAGCTGCATTCCTTCCACCTTCCTCGACTCATCAATGTCCTATCAGCTACAACCCGATGGCTTATAATAAAGTATAAGAATTCACATGACATATGATCAGTGGCGGAGACGGGGGCCAGCAGGGGCCCTATGCCCCCCTCCCCCCATCACTGATTTGCTGCTAGTTAGAAGATGAACATTGCAGAATTTAGGGAAAATGCATGTATTAGTATATGTGTGGCCCCGTGTTATCAAAAGATTGAGTCATTTGGCCCCCTTGATTTTCAATTCCTGACTCGGCCATTGCATATGATAGCAATCATCAAAATAAATTGTTGAGGCTTCCGCAAAATTTGTTCCCACCTTTATCATGTTTACATGGCTCATTTGATTTTGTCTTAAATTGAACGTTTTTAGGCCAAGTTTATTAAGGAAAATATTGATTATCATTATATCTAACATGAGGTATATTTTAATATTCTATTTATATGCGGATGTAGATGCTGATATTTTTATCGATGCGACAAACCAAATGAACCTTATAAACCCGGTTAAAGGGAGTACTTTCTGGATGCACCTAACCAACTACTTCCTCGGTTTCATGATATAAAAGCGTTTTTGACACTACACTAGTGTTAAGGATGCTCTTATGCCCTCAACTCATAAGAGCAACTCCAACACGTCGACCCAAATAGATGGTGATTTTGTTTGTTTTTTGTACGCTTTGATCGGCCGCCCGCTCTGTTTATGATTTAGATTGGTAGTGCGCTCAACGCGGTGACCTATATTTGCGAACATGGACGGCCGGCAGTCGTTTTTTAACAAATATACACACATTTTGTATAGTTTCACAAGCAAACAAAAATAGCATAGTTTCACAACCAAATAAACTTAGCATAGTTTACAAGCCGAATAAAAATTAAATTGTCTCAAATAAATTTTAAAAAAGATACTTCTATTGCTTGCCAACATGAGCCCACATATACTCAACCAAATTATTTTGCAATTAAATGTGAGTTTCCCAATCACGCATTTGATGATGAAATTGGGTGAACTATGCAAATGTTGCCGCTCCTCCTTCATGCTCAGGAACAACACTGTCACCCTGAAATTGAAACCCTTGATCGTATATACGTTTCGGACGCTCATCCTCTACGATCATATTGTGCATGATCACACAAGCAGTCGTTGCCTCCCACAATTTCTTGGTGCTCCAAGTTCTAGCAGGATACCGAACGATGCCCCATCGAGACTGCAGAACACCAAAGGCACGCTCGACATCGTTCCTAGCACTCTCTTGCTCTTAGACAAATCTTTTCCTCTTCTCTCCAACAGGGTTGGGGATTGTCTTCACACCAGTGGTCCACTGAGGATAGATACCGTCACCTAGGTAGTAACCTTTGTTGTAGTTGTGGTCGTTGATGTTAACATTCACCGGCGGGCAGTTGCCTTCGACAAGCCTTGCAAACACTGGCGAGCGTTGAAGCATGTTGATATCATTGGCCGGTCCGTCCATGCCAAAGAAAGAGTGTCAGATTCAGAGATCTTGTGAGGCCACTGCCTCATGTATAATTGTGCAAGCCCTAACATGGCCCCTATACTGCCCTTACCAAGCAGAAGGGCAGTTCTTCCACTCCTAGTGCATGCAATCTATGATGCCAAGCATCCCTAGGAAGCCCCTGCTGGCATTCATCGCCAACAAGGGGGTTGTATCTTCAGCAGTCGTCTCTCTCAAGTACTCAGGGCCAAACACAACAATCACAGCCTTGCAGAACTTGTACATGGACTCTAGGCACGTAAACTCACTCATACGGACGTACTCATCAATGAGAGCACTGGGCACTCCGTATGAAAGCATCCGGATAGTTGCAGTGCATTTCTGATAAGATGAGAAGCCAATCTTTCCAAGGGCATCCTCTTTGCACTCGAAATAATTATCGCATCCGACCCCCCCCCCCCTCTCTAATGCGGTCAAAAACATGTCTAGCCATACGGAAACGCCGCCAGAATTTTTGATGTTTGAAAAACGAGTTTATTGTGTCAAAGTAATACTTCCAAAGAAGCAAATGGCCACTCTCTCGGTTGCGATTTAATGCCGGAATGTGCCTCGGGATCGAGCTCCGGAACAACGGTCGCTGCCTATTAAGGTGGTCATGGACCAGCACAGCAGCCAGCATCTTCTCATCGTTGGATGAGGAATGATCGGAGTCGCACAGAAAATTATGGAAAAAGAACTCATCAGCGGAATCCATTTGTACCTTGAGGCAAACTGTTGAACAGCTTGCGAGCGATAATGAAGAAGCTGGCCGACGAAGAAACACGCGCCTCCCCTGGACCAGGTGGCTGACCTAGCGACGTTCAACGAGCATGGCGGCGTCATCGGGGAGGTGTTGGACGAAGGAGCTGGCCGGGGCCGCAGGGGGCGACTTCGTGCTCGTGGCGACGTCTATAATGCCCCAAGACCGGAGCTTCAGGTGCCTTCCATGATTTCCGGGTTTCGTCGTGTGATTTGTTTGGTCCGTTGCATTTCATCTTTGCATCATGTGCATTGCATCATGTCATCATGCAACCCATTTTAAAACTCACTAAATAAATCGCATGGATCTTCGGTCCATTTAAACCGAGGGAATTCACATGGTGATTCGCTTTATAACATATCCTCCCGTTATTAGAGAGCTATATTAAATATTCCATTTTTGGAATCACCCATGAACACACTTGCAAATAATCACACGCCTTTTCTCGCTTCAAGTTTGGTCCCCAAACTTTGCTTTTTATCCTTTCTCCATTTTCCGGAGCTCCACCAAAAATCCGAACATTTTTGGACCTTCCTAACCCTCACTTCCTATTCAAACCATTTGATTTTAAATCAAATGAGTTTGAATTTAAAACTTTCAAAAATGCCCACTCCATTTTTCTTGGAACATGCGCATTTTTGCGAGTCCGTGAAAATTATCCCCATGCCCAGATTCCATCCCTAACTTCTCTTTCTTTTCTTTCTCTTTTTATGTTTTGTTTTTAAATGGAAAAAGAGAATTTAGAGAAAGAGAAGAGAGAGGAGAGAGCCCAGCAGGCCGGCCTCTAAGGCCCATCCCTAGGCCAGCCGCGCACCTGCCTCTCCCTAGGCCATCTACACCTAGGCCGCCTAACCTCCCACGCCGGCCCGGCCTCCCTGGCCCACTCCCTCCTAACCCTACCCAATCCAATCTCTCCCTCTCGTTCCCTCCCGCAGCGCCGCCAACTGCCCTTGGCCTCTCGTTCTCTCCCTTCCCTCGATCCCATCTCTCCCGTACGCCGCGCCACCTCTCCTCTCGATCTCTTCCTCGCTGCCAGCCCGCGACCTCCGCTGCCCCGCAAGCACCACCAACCTCCGCCGCCGCTCAAGTCCGAGAGCCCCGCGCACCCTGCCTCAGCTCCGCCCTTCTCCATGGACGCTGCCGGCCGAGCTCAAAGCTCCGCCCCGGAGCTGCTCCGCCCCGAGGCCCTGGCCTCGACTTCTTGTGCCTCCTCCTCCCTCCCGTCGGAACCCAAGTCCAGCGCCTCCCCATGCCAGCGCGACCCCATGCACCATCGTCGAACCTCGCCGTCCTTCTGCACATCATCACCGGCCCCGCTTCACCTCGTTCCTGCCCTGCCAGCGAGTCCCTGCTCCAGATCGACCCTGCCGTCCGTCGCGCCACCGGCAACCAGCTCCTCGGAGCAGAGCTCCTCCTCCGCCTCCCCGTCGTCCTTTGTCGCCGGCGCGCCAAGCCCCGATGACCTGCAGGTCCCTTCTCGCCAGCCCCCTACTTCGAGCAGCAGTTCCTCGACCGTTACGCACGGCCCTGCGTTTGAATTCGGGAGCACTTTCGGGTCTTTCCCCAACATCATGTCTTCTTTTTGGATCACGCCAAGATCAGGGCCCTAGTACCACGACGACCGACGCAAGTTCCACTACCGTCACCAAAACGCGAGACGAAGTACCCCGACGGTTCGTCGAGACCGGCAAGTCACAAGATTGTCCTGAATATCGTCAAGTACCACGATGACCCTCGAAGACCTCGGATTCACCAAGTTCCCACGACGACAAGTGTGGCCCTTCAGATGCGCCAAGTTCGTCTACACAAAAACGCCTCATGTCGGCAGGACCCGCAAGTCGGACCCCGAACGATCGACGTCTCGTGGACCGTGTACAACTACCGTCGCCCCGAAGACGTTGGAGTCATCAAGTACCTCTCTGAAATGAATGTGAACGACTACCGTCACAAGAACGGGACCGGAAAGTCTGAAGACCTCAAGTACCACGACACCGATGACATGAGCGTCTATGGAAACTCATGCAACGATAAACATGTACCACTACCGTTGCCAAGATCGCGAGAACCTCTACCGTCAACCCTAGAGCGTGCGAGAACGACTACTTTCACTACCGCCGTCGCGAGAACGTCTACTTCCTCTACTTTGCACCGAACGAGAACTGTCCCGCTTGCACGCTTCGAAGGTATAACCTCGAGACGACGTCCGTGAATGAATGCTTGCGATGTTTGAGATGCTCATGTTTGCACCGTGCTCAAATTGTCACTCGTTTCCTTGCCGCCAACTCGTGGGACACCCGGAATCCGGGAGCGCCCCACCATCTTTTGCACGCATCCGCACACTTCTCCTTTGCATCGGTATCTCAATCGAGTTACCGGAACCGAAACGCTGCCGTGGCACCGTTTTTGTTATTGTTGTCGTGGCACCCCTTTTCTTTCCGCCACGATGACAAATGCTCCATATAATTCTCTTATCAACATTTTCTTTAAAACTTGCATAACTTTTGCACATGTCATCCGCATTATGATAACAACATCAAGAATGTTTAAAATTGTTGTTGCACCAAATTGCTAATGCATATGGGGATTTACCGGATTTGTTGTTTGTTATATCCGGCCCCATTTAAACTGTTTAAATGATGTAGTTTTGTTATGCTTCACCTCTTGCCATGTTAACCAACATTTAATATTGTTGGGTACATAAACGAGATCGAACTAAATAAATTGAATGTGGTGTTCCGTCAATATGCAACTTGTTGCATATTGAGCTCCACTTAATTTGTAGTTTTGTTTGTGCACTTTGCCATGCCATGCTTCATTAAACCGAACATGCATCATACTTGGTTGTGCACCATGCCATGTTTATGTGTTGGTTGTTTACTTTGTTGTGTGCTTCTTTTCGGTGTCACTTCTTCGGGTTGGTTCCGATAACGTTGCGTTTGTGAGGATTCGTTCGAATACGTCCCTTTGTCTTCTTCGTGGGCTCGTTCTTCTTCCTTGCGGGATCTCAGGCAAGATGACCATACCCTCGAAATCACTTCTATCTTTTCTTGCTAGTTGCTCGCTCTTTTGCTATGCCAATGCTGCGATACCTACCATTTGCTTATCATGCCTCTCATATTGCCATGAGCCTCTAACCCACCTTGTCCTAGAAAACCTTTGTTTGGCTATGTTACCGCTTTGCTCAGCCCCTCTTATAGCGTTGCTAGTTGCAGGTGAAGATGGAGCTTGTTCCATGTTGGAACATGGATATTGGTTGGGATATCACAATATCTCTTATTTAATTAATGCCTCTATATACTTGGTAAAGGGTGGAAGGCTCGGCCTTATGCCTGGTGTTTTTTTCCACTCTTGCCGCCCTAGTTTCCGTCATATCGGTGTTATGTTCCTTGATTTTGCATTCGTTACACGGTTGGGTTATAATGGGAACCCCTTGACAGTTCGCTTTGAATAAAACTCCTCCAGCAAGGCCCAACCTTGGTTTTACCATTTGCCACCTAAGCCTTTTTCCCTTGGGTTCTGCAGACTCAAGGGTCATCTTTATTTTAAACCCCCGGGCCAGTGCTCCTCTGAGTGTTGGTCCAAAACAGAGCCACTTGCAGCGCCACCTCGGGTAAACTTGAGGGTTGGTTTTAGTTGTATGTAGTGTTCATCCGGTGTGCCCTGAAAACGAGATATGTGCAGCTCCTATCGGGATTTGTCGGCACATCCGGGCGGCTTTGCTGGTCTTGTTTTACCATTGTCGAAATGTCTTGTAACCGGGATTTCGAGTCTGATCGGGTCGTCCTGGGAGAAGGAATATCCTTCGTTGACCGTGAGAGCTTGTGATGGGCTAAGTTGGGACACTCCTGCAGGGTTTTTGAACTTTTGAAAGCCGTGCCCGCGGTTATGGGTAGATGGGAATTTGTTAATGTCCGGTTGTAGAAAACCTAGAACTTAACTTAATTAAAATGGATCAACCGCGTGTGTAACCGTGATGGTCTCTTACCGGCGGAGTTCGGGAAGTGAACACGGTGTTGGAGTTATGTTTGACGTAGGTTGTTCTAGGATCACTTATTGATCATAGTTTCTCGACCGTGCCTTGCCTTCTCTTCTTGCTCTCATTTGCGTATGTTAGCAACCATATATGCTAGTGCTTGCTGCAGCTTCACCTCTTACCTTTTACCCTTCCTATAAGCTTAAATAGTCTTGATCGCGAGGGTGTGAGATTTCTAAGTCCCCGTGACTCACAGATACTTCCAAAACCAGCTTGCAGGTGTCGTTGAATCGTGCAGGTGACGCAATCGAGCTCAAGGAGGAGCTCGATGAAGATCTTGTTCGTTGTGTTGTTTCATTTCCAGTTGATCAGTAGTGGAGCCCAGTTGGGACGATCGGGGATCTGTTGCATGAGGGGTAGTCTTCTTTTATTTTGGTTCCATAGTCGGACCTTGATTGTATCTGGATGTTGTAATGCTTTATTCATGTATTGTGTGAAGTGGCAATTGTAAGCCAACTATGTATCTCTTTCCTTATTCAGTACATGGGATGTGTAAAGATTACCCCTCTTGCGACATGTCTACAATGCGATTATGCCTCTAAGTCGTGCTCCGGCGCGTGGGAGATATAGCCGCATCGTGGGCATTACAAGTTGGTAATCAGAGCCTTCCCCGACTTTAGGAGCCCCCTGCTTGATCGAATCGCTGGCATTGTTGAGTCTAGAAAATTTTTTGAGTCATTTAGGATTATATATATCGGAGAGTAGGATTCTTTTTACTCCTCAGTCCCTTCGTCGCTCTGGTGAGGCATCCTGACGTAGAGTTTTGACTCTTCTCTTCTCAAATTTCACTAAAAAAATTTAGGATCACGCGGGTATCTTGGAATCGTTCCGATGGTTTTGTGACGAGAACGTTGTTCTTGGTGCCTCCTGACATTTAGGGGTTATGGTAGTGTCCCGGGGAGTTGAGCTCCGAGGTGTTGTCGTCACAATTTTATCGTTGCAGTTCTGGAATACCTGAGTTTCGCCGACATCGAAAATCTCTTTTATGCAGTTGTTGGTGAGATAACCTCGACGCCACCCAGTACTGGGGCGGGAGTTCGGGAGTATTGCCATAACTCGTATAACAGATACTTTTCGAAGGTTGAGGTAAACGATTTCCGAAGGTTTCTTGGTTATGTGTTGAAGGATGGATACAGCTGGATGTAGGATTTGTTAGTTTTGGGTGAGATATTATGCTTCCCCTGTATCCCCAACACCTGATTGCATAACCAGAAAATTTCGGGAGTTTATAAGTAGGATTTCAAGTAGCTCTTAGGATATCTTTCCGACAGATGTATGATATGAAATTGGGGTTCAACGTCTAGTGGTCCGCCTATCCATGGTTGGTTTTACAGTGGTCTCGTTGTGTCTTAAAGAGTCCTTGGCTATGCTGACTCGGGGACGCTTCGTATGTCATGTGCACTGCCTTGTACATGATGGTGCTGTACGATCGAGCCCGTGTAGGCCCCACCACGAAAACTTCGGACGAAATCTCTATGATATGTTTGTTCCGGCTTATTTTGCAAGCCAATCCTTTGTTTTTGTTTTCAGTTGTGGTATTCGAGTTGCTTCAATGTCAAATGTTGATTCCATAGCGGTGTTCTTATATTTCTATGTGAATACCAATCTTTCTCGATCATCGAGTTTATCATGTCAATCCTTGTCAACCGGTGTGCTTCAATTCAAGTGGATCCGATCATTCCTACATTTGCGAGATCAATTCTCAATTCTTTCCAATGGTGTTTGTTTCATCCGTCCCAAGTTGTCTTTGTTTTTCCCGCCCTCCCACCCTTTTTCTTCGAGGACTAAGATTTCTTAATCTAGTATCCAACTTACTGATGTGAAGTCTCTCCATTCTTTTCCGTCAACATTCTAATCTGGTGATTCTCATGAAGATTCTAACGGAGCTTCAAGGTCGTCACTCTTCACTCATTTTCTTCTCTGGTGGATCTAATTCAAGCTTTGCTGATCATATCTTTTCCTCGTTTCAATGCTTTTTATATCGTTGCACCTCTTAATCTCCCCCGCTTGCTATTCAATTGTTCCGGAGTGCTGAAGATATTTCAGAAGACTCGCCTTGTAATTCAAGATCAGCTCAACCTATTTCGAGGTTGTTACCTCATTCTAGCCATTTATTTCAACCGGTGCTATCTCCTTTTCATGTAATTGTTCAGCGGTGTTTCTTTTGAGTGGGCCCTAACCCACAGGTCTTTTCCCAGGATCTTACCTGACTCTTCTAATTTTACCGGAGTTATTCTCAAATTCATTTCAAAGTTGGCGTAAGAATGATTTGTCATCAGTCAAATGTCTTTCTACAAGATCTTTCAAATTCTTTTCATCGTTTGGCTCAACCTTTAAAATCGTCATTCCGGAGTGCCTCAACAATTCTTGGTGGTGCTTCTCATCATCATTATCAACATTTGAAGACCGAAGAAGAGTTTTCCCTCTAAATCTTGCTCCATTCTCTTCAAGATTCATGGTGCTAGCCTTATGACATCCTCTCATAATTGTTTTGATTGTGAGAATTCTTTTCACCCATCCAGAGCATTTCATGAGTTGTTTTCCATTTCTTTCCTCCGAAGGCCATCTTTTCAAATATTATTCATTCCAGCTTTCAGCTCTCGTTATCCAAATCTTACCGGTGCATCGCTCAAGTGATCTCTAATTAGCTCGTTCTCTCTTCGTTCTCTTGTATCAAATTTCCTCAAGTATCTTCATTCGTTCTCTAATTTTTACTGGTGATTCATCCATTTACTTCGTTCATTTCCAATCCTTACGGTGGTTCATTCAAAATTCCTTTTCTCTTGGTATCATATCGATTCATTCGTTCTTTCCAATCCTACCGGTGGTTCGTTGAAGTCTTTTCTCAAGTTTGCGCTATATATATCTTTATCTTTCTACGAGGATAAGTAGTATGCCAAATCCATTTCTTGTCAATCAACTTAAATTGGTGAAGGATACACATAATATAATTCTTATTCTTGTTTCATCCAAGTGATTAATTTCTTATTCCGGAGGCTCATCAAGTTCTTGGTTTCAATTGTTTTCATCTTTTCTTTTCCCGGAGTTCCAAGTTTTCCACATTATATCGTTGCGAAGATCCATCTAAATCATTCTAAGGCTTCACCTTATATTCTCAACTTCTCTTTCTTTCTATCATCCTTTTATTACTGGAGTTCTTCATGGAGGCTCTACATGGTGGTTCTTCAAGGATTTAAATTCCTTCTCGAAGGGTTCATCGAGATTCTTTTCAAAGGAGCTCAAGTATTCTTCATCTTGAAATCCGGAGTGCAATTCTTTCTACCATATCATTGGAGGTGGTATTATGTCATTCTTGATAATTTGAGTTCATGTTTCATGATTCACATGTTGTTAAGAATGAGGTATTTTAAATCCACCAATCTCTTCATTCAAGTTATCTTGGGTTATATTTCACCTAAAGCTTTCCCTAAGGATTGTTGCGTTTATGGTGCTTATAAATGACCCAAGGCCTTCATTTATCCTTCCGGTGAGATAAGCTTCTCATCTCCTTGTTCATTTCAATCCAATCTATTATTTTTCGTTAGTGGCAGAATTTCACCTCAAGATATCAACGTGTTTTCCATAAGCCCACAACAAGCTTACTCTTTTTTGTTGTTGGTTTTCCAACAACTACGTTCGACCCTTCTCCTAAAGCTGCTTTCAAGCTCATTTGGGGTAGAAGATATTGTTTACTCCTCCGTTCATTCCATTCCATCCTCTCATTTCTTCCGGAGGCATTGTGATGTTGCTCTCTTCAACCCATCTTCTTGTTTTTGTCAAGATCATTTTCTTTCCTTTGCTTATCCATTTAACCAGAGTGTTGTGTCCTCTGCTCAAGTTCTTTTCATCTTGTCAAGATCACTTTTCAACAGGAGTGCTGCCTGAATTTGTTCTTCCTTGTTCCTATTTTCTAACGGAGTGTTTTCAACTTCGTTCATCTCCGTTGTATTCTTTTCCCGAAATGGCTTAACCTTTTCAAGGTTCTTTGGTTTCACTCGTTTGTCAAATAAGCAACTTAGTTTTACCTCTTCTCTTTTCTCTTCTGTTTTCCCTCCGGTGCCATTCTAGATTTCAGGACTAGATCCTCTCGTAGCGGTGGAGTGTTGTAACGCCCCAAGACCGGAGCTTCAGGTGCCTTCCATGATTTCTGGGTTTTGTCGTGTGATTTGTTTGGTCCGTTGCATTTCATCTTTGCATCATGTGCATTGCATCATGTCATCATGCAACCCGTTTTAAAACTCACTAAATAAATTGCATGGATCTTCGGTCCATTTAAACCGAGGGAATTCACATGGTGATTCTCTTTATAACATATCCTCCCGTTATTAGGGAGCTATATTAAATATTCCATTTTCGGAATCACCCATGAACACACTTGCAAATAATCACATGCCTTTTCTCGCTTCAAGTTTGGTCCCCAAACTTTGCTTTTTATCATTTCTCCATTTTCCGGAGCTCCACCAAAAATCCAAACATTTTTGGACCTTCCTAACCCTCACTTCCTATTCAAACCATTTGATTTTAAATCAAATGAGTTTGAATTTAAAACTTTCAAAAATGCCCACTCCATTTTTCTTGAAACATGTGCATTTTTGCGAGTCTGTGAAAATTATCCCCATGCCCAGATTCCATCCCTAACTTCTCTTTCTTTTCTTTCTCTTTTTCTGTTTTGTTTTTAAATGGGAAAAGAGAATTTAGAGAAAGAGAAGAGAGAGGAGAGAGCCCAGCAGGCCGGCCTCTAAGGCCCATCCCTAGGCCAGCCGCGCACCTGCCTCTCCCTAGGCCATCTACACCTGGGCCGCCTAACCTCCCACGCCAGCCCGGCCTCCCTGGCCCACTCCCTCCTAACCCTACCCGATCCAATCTCTCCCTCTCGTTCCCTCCCGCAGCGCCGCCAACTGCCCTTGGCCTCTCGTTCTCTCCCTTCCCTCGATCCCATCTCTCCCGTACGCCGCGCCACCTCTCCTCTCGATCTCGTCCTCGCTGCCAGCCCGCGACCTCCGCTGCCCCGCAAGCACCACCAACCTCCGCCGCCGCTCAAGTCCGAGAGCCCCGCGCACCCTGCCTCAGCACCACCCTTCTCCATGGACGCTGTCGGCCGAGCTCAAAGCTCCGCCCCGGAGCTGCTCCGCCCTGAGGCCCTGGCCTCGACTTCTTGTGCCTCCTCCTCCCTCCCGCCGGAACCCAAGTCCAGCGCCTCCCCATGCCAGCGCGACCCCATGCACCATCGTCGAACCTCGCCGTCCTTCTGCACATCATCACCGGCCCCGCTTCACCTCGTTCCTGCCCTGCTGGCGAGTCCCTGCTCCAGCTCGACCCTGCCGTCCGCCGCGCCACCGGAAACCAGCTCCTCGGAGCAGAGCTCCTCCTCCGCCTCCTCGTCGTCCTTTGTCGCCGGCGCGCCAAGCCCCGATGACCTGCAGGTCCCTTCTCGCCAGCCCCCTACTTCGAGCAGCAGTTCCTCGCCCGCTACACACGACCCTGCGTTTGACTCTGGGAGCACTTTCGGGTCTTTCCCCAACATCGTGACTTCTTTTTGGATCACGCCAAGATCAGGGCCCTAGTACCACGACGACCGACGCAAGTTCCGCTACCGTCGCCAAAACCCGAGACGAAGTACCCCGACGGTTCATCAAGACCGGCAAGTCACAAGATTGTCCTGGATATCGTCAAGTACCACGACGACCCTCAAAGACCTCGGATTCACCAAGTTCCCACGACGACAAGTGTGACCCTTCGGATGCGTCAAGTTCGTCTACACAAAAATGCCTCATGTCGGCAAGACCCTCAAGTTGAACCCCGAACGATCGACGTCTCGTGGACCGTGTACAACTATCGTCGCCCCGAAGACGTTGGAGTCATCAAGTACCTCTCCGAAACGAACGTGAACGACTACCGTCGCAAGAACGGGACCGGAAAGTCCGAAGACCCCAAGTACCACGACACCGATGACATGAACGTCTACGGAAACTCGTGCAACGATAAACATGTACCACTACCATCGCGAGATCGCGAGAACCTCTACTGTCGACCCTAGAGCGTGCGAGAACGACTACTTCCACTACCGCCGTCGCGAGAACGTCTACTTCCTCTACTTTGCACCGAACGAGAACTGTCCCGCTTGCACGCTTCGAAGGTATAACCTCGAGACGACGTTCGTGAACGAATGCTTGCGATGTTTGAGATGCTCATGTTTGCACCGTGCCCAAATTGTCACTCGTTTCTTTGCCGCCAACTCGTGGGACACCCGGAATCCGGGAGCGCCCCACCATCTTTTGCACGCATCCGCACACTTCTCCATTGCATCGGTATCTCAATCGAGTTAATGGAACCGGAACGCTGCCGTGGCACCGTTTTCGTTATCGTTGTCGTCGTGGCACCCCTTTTCTTTCCGCCACGATGACAAATGCTCCATATAATTCTCTTATCAACTTTTCTTTAAAACTTGCATAAGTTTTGCACATGTCATTCGCATTATGATAACAACATCAAGAATGTTTAAAATTATTGTTGCATCAAATTGCTAATGCATATGGGGATTTACCGGATTTGTTGTTTGTTATATCCGGCCCCATTTAAACTGTTTAAATATAGTTTTGTTATGCTTCACCTCTTGCCATGTTAACCAACATTTAATATTGTTGGGTACATAAACGAGATCGAACTAAATAAATTGAATGTGGTGTTCCGTCAATATGCAACTCGTTGCATATTGAGCTCCACTTAATTTGTAGTTTTGTTTGTGCACTTTGCCATGCCATGCTTCATTAAACTGGACATGCATCATACTTGGTTGTGCATCATGCCATGTTTATGTGTTGGTTGTTTACTTTGTTGTGTGCTTCTTTCCGGTGTCGCTTCTTCGGGTTGATTTCGATAATGTTGCGTTTGCGAGGATTCATTCGACTACGTCCGTTTGTGTTCTTCGTGGGCTCGTTCTTCTTCCTTGCGGGATCTCATGCAAGATGATCATACCCTCGAAATCACTTCTATCTTTGCTTGCTAGTTGCTCGCTCTTTTGCTATGCCTATGCTGCGATACCTACCATTTGCTTATCATGCCTCTCATATTGCCATGAGCCTCTAACCCACCTTGTCCTAGCAAACTGTTGTTTGGCTATGTTACCACTTTGCTTAGCCCCTCTTATAGCGTTGCTAGTTGCAGGTGAAGATGGAGCTTGTTTCATGTTGGAACATGGATATTGGTTGGGATATCACAATATCTCTTATTTAATTAATGCATCTATATACTTGGTAAAGGGTGGAGGGCTCGGCCTTATGCCTGGTGTTTTGTTCCACTCTTGCCGCCCTAGTTTCCGTCATATCGGTGTTATGTTCCTTGATTTTGCGTTCCTTACATGGTTGGATTATAATGGGAACCCCTTGACAGTTCGCTTTGAATAAAACTCCTCCAGCAAGGTCCAACCTTGGTTTTACCATTTGCCACCTAAGCCTTTTTCCCTTGGGTTCTGCAGACTCAAGGGTCATCTTTATTTTAAACCCCCGGGCCAGTGCTCCTCTGAGTGTTGGTCCAAAACAGAGCCACTTGCAGCGCCACCTCGGGTAAACTTGAGGGTTGGTTTTAGTTGTACGTACTGTTCATCCGGTGTGCCCTGAGAACGAGATATGTGCAGCTCCTATCGGGATTTGTCGGCACATCCGGGCGACTTTGCTGGTCTTATTTTACCATTGTCGAAATGTCTTGTAACCGGGATTTCGAGTCTGATCGGGTCGTCCTGGAAGAAGGAATATCCTTCGTTGACCGTGAGAGCTTGTGATGGGCTAAGTTGGGACACCCCAGCAGGGTTTTTTAACTTTTTAAAGCCGTGCCCGCGGTTATGGGCAGATGGAAATTTGTTAATGTCCGGTTGTAGAAAACCTGAAACTTAACTTAATTAAAATGGATCAACCGCGTGTGTAATCGTGATGGTGTCTTTCCGACGGAGTTCGGGAAGTGAACACGGTGTTGGAGTTATGTTTGACATAGGTTGTTCTAGGATCACTTATTGATCATAGTTTCTCGACCGTGCCTTTCCTTCTCTTCTCGCTCTCATTTGCGTATGTTAGCCATCATATATGCTAGTACTTGCTGCAGCTTCACCTCATACCTTTTACCCTTCCTATAAGCTTAAATAGTCTTGATCGCGAGGGTGTGAGATTGCTGAGTCCCCGTGACTCACAGATACTTCCAAAACCAGCTTGCAGGTGTCGTTGAACCGTGCAGGTGACGCAACCGAGCTCAAGGAGGAACTCGATGAAGATCTTGTTCGTTGTGTTGTTTCGTTTCCAGTTGATCAGTAGTGGAGCCCAGTTGGGACGATCGGGGATCTGTAGCATTAGGGGTAGTCTTCTTTTATTTTGGTTCCGTAGTCGAACCTTGATTGTATCTGGATGTTGTAATGCTTTATTCATGTATTGTGTGAAGTAGCGATTGTAAGCCAACTATGTATCTCTTTCCTTATTCAGTACATGGGATGTGTAAAGATTACCCCTCTTGCGACATGTCTACAATGTGGTTATACCTCTAAGTCGTGCTCCGACACCTGGGAGATATAGCCGCATCGTGGGCCTTACAACGTCGCAGTTGGGGGGAGCTGCGGTGGCCCGGCGGCAAGGCGGTGCGGCGACATGGGAGATGGCGGCGTGGGGAAGGTGTGGAGGCACGAGCTGTTGGCGGAGACACCGAAACTGGGAGATGGCGGCAACGACGACGGGACGGGGCAGAAGATGGCCAATGTGCCACCGACTAGCGGGGCAGGGGAGAATAGGCGTGCGTCCGCTTTGTGTCAGTGCCGACGCAAATCAGGCTCAAAATTGACTTGGTAATGGATCAACAGACGAACGAAAAACGAACGCACGTTCATTTGGATCGACGCATTGAGCGGACTTTTCTATCCGCGACGATCTAAACAGACACATACGAACGAAATGGGTCGGCGCGTAGGAGTTGCTTTAAAATCAGGGGCCGTTTGATAATTGGCTTAGAGAATGCTGTTTCATAATTGCCATGTGAGTAGGGATACAAATAGACGGCGTCCGGCATGTTCGTGAACAGAAAATTTACTAAACAAATTTTGCATCGCTCAGCTGCTTGGTTGGCCATCAGATCTCGGCTCAATCGTTGACCGGCACACGGTACAACAGAGCTAGAACGGCGGGAAGCACAATTCTTTCTTCCTCTTTTTGTTTTGTTTATTATCATACGGCGGGGAGCAGAGGGTTATCGGGAGCATCTCCGTGCCATTCCCCGATGCTCCGCCGTCGCCCATCTCCATCTTCCAAATGATGCTGCCCGCTCGCGCGCCTGCTCCACTGCCATAGCCGCCCGCCGCGCCATCCCTGATTCCTTGCCGTGTCGTTTCGCCCGTCAGATGGACCCTGGGTCCGAGGTCTCGTTCGAGTTCGTGCCGGTGATCCGGCAGTACAGGAGCGGCCGCGTCGAGCGCCTGCTCCCCGTGGACGCCGTCCCGCCCTCCGTCGACGCCGCCACCGGAGTCGCCTCCAGGGACGTCGTCTTCGACCCGGCCACCGGCGTGTGGGCCCGCCTCTACCTCCCCGCGCGCCCTCCCGACGGCGCGGGCGACAGGCTCCCCATCATGGTGTACCTCCACGGCGGCGGCCTCGTCGGCGGCTCGGCCGCGGACGCACCCGAGCACGCGTTCCTCAACCGCCTGTGCGCCCGCGCGCGCGTCCTCGGCGTGTCCGTCGAGTACCGCCTCGCGCCGGAGCACCCCGTCCCGGCCTGCTACGACGACGCGTGGGCCGCGCTCCGGTGGGCCGCCGAGGGCGCCGAACCGTGGCTCCGGGACCGCGGCGACCGCGCGCGGATGTTCGTGGTCGGGTACAGCGCCGGCGGCAACGTCGCCCACAACGTGGCGCTCCGCGCCGGCGAGGAGGCCGACGCGCTCCCCCGCGGCGCCCGGGTCAGGGGGCTCGGGCTCCTGCATCCCTACTTCCTCTCGGCCGAGAAGGCCGACGGCGAGCACTCGTGGCTGAGGGGCAAGCTGGAGGAGCTGTGGCCGTTCGCGTGCGGCGGCCGCACCGCCGGGCTGGACGACCCGCGGGTCAACCCGGTGGCCGACGGGGCGCCGAGCTTGCGGCGGCTCGGCTGCGACCGCGCCCTCGTCTGCCTCGCCGAGGACGAGCTGCGGCTCCGAGGCAAGGCGTACCACGACGGGTTGCTGGGGAGCGGGTGGGCGGAGGGCGACGCCGAGCTGCTCGACTCCGTCGGCGAGGACCACCAGTTCTTCCTCCGGGAGCCCCCGAGCGCGACGGCGCTGGTTCTCTTGGACCGGCTGGCCGCGCTCCTCGGCGCCGGCGCGAACCAGCACTAGACCAGACGTCAGGTGCTGGCACTAGTGCGTTTGGTGTTGTACTAGTACTCTGTTCTACTCTGTGTGTATCTGGATTTTGGAATTTTATGCGTCTGGTGTGTGGACTAAGATTGATAAGATAGTTTTATCTTAAATCTTACATATCATTTAGAGATAATAAAAAAAATCTACAATGAATTATATCTTAGCCTTATCTTTAATAACTAGCCATTTCTTAAAACATGGTGAGACAAATTGTGCTAAGAGATTATCTCTTTTTTATGATTTCTCTCTCCTTCATCTCATCATTTATCCTAAGATAGCATCATTGTACATGCCTAAGTCATAGCAACTGTGAATCATTTTACTGAAGCAACTGCAACTCCCCACAACGGTTCTCGCCCCCGTCTCTCCTGGACGATATCGAGGCGAGCGGTTCCTGTTCCTACGCCGCTGGCTCCCCTTCCCTCCGTCAGTCGCTCTGGCTCCGGCGGCAGGACGGGGAAGCCCGGTTCCTTCTCTCTATTTGTCTAGGTGTATGATTGGTTCGTCGGGTGTCAGTGCTCGGTTGGTGACGATGTCGTTGTCGCGAATGAAAGTTTCTGGGCCACTGCCTCGCTGGCGCTCTACGACGCATCGAGGAGCCGTGGATTTGTTCCCAGGAAAGGTCTTCAAGATGCCGGAGGGCGGGGGAGGTCTTGTTGGGGCTCCTGTTTCTTTGGCTTTGTCCGTCACGTAGGTTGTTCCTCCATCGCCCATCGCCAACGCGGAGTCGGAAGTGTTTGTGTTGGAGGTGGCTACCGCTGAGGCGCTGGTCTCGTCAGAGAGATGGTGCAGGAAGAGTTTTTTCGGCGACGAAAAATGGTTGGCGGTTCTGGAGCCTCTCGGCCACATCCCTGCTCGAGAATTTCAGAGTCGTGGTCCAAGTGGGGTGGAGATTTTCTCTGGCCGACCACCCACAGAGAAGTGTGGTGACGGTCGTGGTGGACTTACAACGCAACTGCCATGGCTTTCTCTTGAATCTTGACTAAATGGAGGCCATTTCTTCTCCTTTCCGGCGGATAATTGGGCGAGGGCGGTGGTCGAAGTTTTTGGTCATTTTGTTGGTGGCTACAGGGATGAAGAGGAATTTTCTGCAAATCTCATATGTTGCGAGTGTTTCCTATACTTTCTCTTTGGATTACTCCAGAGAAATGTCATATTTGCTGAAATTTGTTTATGTTACTAATATAAATGTGGTACTTCTATTAAACTGCGAATAATTTTGATCTTGTTAACTAAATCTATCCACATACTTTCTCAACAAGAAAAGTCCACACACTCGCACAACATAAGCCGTATGATGTTTTTATTGCCAAAATTTGTGCAACAATGTCATACTAACGTCGGATGCTTCATGCATTTAAGAGCTTTCAACAACAATGCATAAACATCACACGTCTGCCAACAATAGCATCGCACGTTTCGTGGGTGATTAGGCAAGTTGGAGGCCTGAACTGCCTTTTGCCACAACCACTCAGAACACAGGTTACGTGTGAGGCGAGGGAACTCGCCATTTTTTGCCGAAATGATCTGGCACCGAATATACATTATATACTCTCCGTCTCAAAAATAAGTACGTATCTCACATCTGGTATAACTTTGTGCTAGAGTTAGTATAAAGTTGAGATACTTATTTTGGGACAAGGGGTACAATACTGCAATTTAGCTTAGGATGATGGATTTATTTCACTTTATGAGGGTGCTCATTTGGAGGATGGCAGCAGGAAGATTAACTTACACTGTATATACAACATATGAATATATCCACCTGATGATAAAAATAAAAGCTATAGGCAAAGCCAAGAAAAATCAATAGAAAGCTCAGCAAATCGGCCAGACAAAGGCTTGCGTCGAGAAAAGCTTGCAAAAACGTCTTATATTATGAGACAGAGGGAGTAGGTATGAAAGAACCACATCAACATGTGAAAGAACAAATATTTCCATAAATAACAGTCCAGAATCTGGATACGACATGTACATAACGCGATGTATAGCTTGCAAAAATGTCTTATATTCTGAAACAGAGGGAGTAGGTTCATCAACATGTGAGAGAACAAATATTTCCATAAATAACGTCCAGAATCTGGATACAACATACATAGTGTGATGTAACAACAGACAGGTTGCCATATGCACACGGAACGGGCACATGAGGAAAGATAACAGCAAGAAAATATAGCTTATCCGGTAATACAACAAGAGACCAACACATGACTGATGAGAGCTGTTTCGATCATTCTGGGGCAAGCAAACATGGCACACGGCAGCATAGAGCCAAGTTGCTGCATTACTCCTCGTTGACGGTTTCGGCATCAGATACTGCCTCACCGTCCAAGTGCCAGGGCTCAAGATCTTCGGAATCATCGTCCTCGTGCCGACACCACTCGCCGGATGTGTCCCGGTATGGTGTCCCCAGTTCCTCGCTGCCACATGCTAGACGCAAGAAAGGGCGGGTTAGAACCAGGGCGTCGACCATGATCCTGTTCAAGCTGCCTTTTAGCCCGAGCCATCGCAGTCTTGGGAAGAGTGGTTTCTTAAACCACTTCATTGCAAGTAATGTGATCCCACCGCAGTCGTAGAGATCCAGCAGCTGCAAGGTGCTGCCGCAAGTTACCCCCTTGAATTGCATGGATGCAAGAGCCTTGACAGAAGCATCCCCTATTTCTGGATTCTCTCGCAGCCGCAGCTCAGTAAGAGGAGTTCGGGTCCGCACTATCACCATGATAGCGTCGTCGGTGAGACTTGGGATTCTTGAGAGATCCAATGCATGTAGGCTCTCTTTAACAGAACCAGCAAACAGCAAGGGTATGCAATCATTTGTTAGCTTATAGCAGCCCCTCAGAGATAATGAAGCTAGCGGGCATACTCCAACGCCCAGATACTCCATTGCTTGATTAGTGATCATGGTTCCATCCAACACCAATTTCCGCAGCCTGGGAAGGCAGCTCAGAGCTCTTACAGCTTCATCACCCAGACTCTTGCAATCTTTAAGATCCAAAACATTGAGACCCTTGTTGAATGACAGCCTCTCAATCCCAGCATCAGTTAGTAGAGTACACCATCTCAGACTCACATGTGTTAGGCAAAGGGAGGTGGCAACAATGTCATGGAAAACAAGATCAGTGAGATGGCTTCCATTAGTCACCTTAAGCTTATGAAGACCTGGACAAGAGTGTATGATAGCCCTAAACCCGGTGTCCGTTACACGGGAGAAACCACCAAGACAGATACTCTCCAGATTTGTGCACTTCTCGGACATTAGCAGAATTCCCAGGTCATTTACATGGCGGAAAGACGTGTATATGAACTCCTGGCTTCTAATTAGAGATAAATGCTTCAACTTACCCTTCGGATTGATCTGCTGAAGGCCAGCATCTGTGAGATCTGTTGCAGTTGCAGATTCAGGTTCCATAATTGGTGAATCCTGAAGGTCCAGATGTGTCAATAATGGAAGTGCTGTTGATATGGACCCAATCAAATGGTCGGTGATGAACTCAACTGTGAGGCGCAACTTCTGAAGGCTAGGAAAAAAGACAGGTGCCTTGACATAACCAATGCGTTGTCGCGACTCAATAGCCACAGCCAGAAGTGCAAGTAACATTTGCAATGGAATAAAACCCATTTCAAGAGAGGACAGGCCTTCAGAAGCAGATGACCACACATGGCTGAAACTGGGGTTATCGAACTTTGAGAGATCAAATGCCAAGCGGAGAGTCTGCAAATAAAAAGTATGTAAGTTGTCAGTTCAATTACATACCGATAAAGGTACTCCAATCTCAAAGTAAATCACACAACTGTTTAAGCATAAACTCTCAAGGCCTCAGCATTGACTTCAGCTAGTGTGTTGTATATTAGTCAGAAGATCATGCAATGTAAGTCAATTAGAAGTTGATAGCAATAGCATCATTCACTATTAAATGCTCCAAAATGGGCCTGCACGGTGCTGTTCAGTCAAAGGAGATGATGATTGTACAAAATCAAATCTGAGATCAAACCGACCCGGACCTACCTCCAAACTGGAACATCCATCGAGCAACGCCTTCAGATCAGAGAATGTCATGGCCAAGCCCCTCCGATCAGCAAGTGAGTTCAGAGACAGCACCCTGCATCCAAGCAAAAGAAGAGATACTTATTTCTGAAGGTCAACTTCACACTGCACAACAGAGCCAAACATAATTTGCCATACACAAGCGATTTGTGATATGCATACAGGGGCGTGTGCAGCGGGGTTAATACCTGAGATCCGGGCAGGTGGCGCTGAGCTCGCGGAGCAGGCGGCCGCTGATGTTGTTGCAGTTGCGGAGGGTGAGCTCGTGCAGGCCGGGGCGGGCGAGGCAGTCGACGGCGTCGTCGTCGAGCCGCGCGGCGTCCAGCCGGAGGCTCCGCAGGGCCGGGTTGCGCGGCAGCAGCGGGCGGAGCAGGTTGTGCGTCAGCACCACCTCCTGGTCCAGCCAACATGCACACAAACACGAGACGTAAGTCAGTCAGCCGCGGTCGGACGGTCGGCGGTGGCGACGGGATGCGCGGAGGCGAAGGCACTGACGAGGAGGTGGAAGGCGGGGAGGAAGGAGAGGGCGTGGGAGGCGCAGGAGCGGAAGCAGCGGCAGACGGCGGAGGCGAGGAGGAGGGAGCGGACGTCGAGGCGGGAGAGGATGGTGGCGACGACGGCGGCCGGGAGCGCGGCGTCCATCGCCGGCGGCGGCTCGGGGGCCGGATCGTCGATCGGATCTGGCGCGGACATGCCGGTGGTGGATGGTACTCTGGTGCTGCTGGGAGAGCGGACGGACATGGGCGGGTTTTGAGCCAGAGCAGAGAGCCGTCGCTGCTTCGCGGAAGCTTCCTTCCGGATCACATGGGCCCACGCGCCGCTTGCTGCGCTGCGGCGGCTGTCTTGTGGGGCCGGAGAGCGGTGACCACGCCGTATTTGGGTTTTCTCAGGAAAAAGACGTTCATCACCTCCAGCTCCAAGTACATGAATGATGTAAAGAAAAACGGGTTGGCTATTTCTAAGAGTAATCACGACCCAAATAGACGCGCGCTTTATCCGCTTTTCGTTCATTTGGGTCAGCCAGACTCTCAAATGGGTCGGCTTGACCGTCCAACAAGGAGATGGACCCAAATGTGCCGGTGTAGAAAAAAAATCGCAGAAATAAACATAATTAAACATAAGTGACCGGTCAACTGCTGGCCAAAGTCCACTTAAACTTAATTAAAATTAATTAAAACATAAAAAAAATACTGCGCTCGCACGCTGTCCTAGACATCATTGGCCTTTTCCTTACCCTTGACACTGCTGATGTCGAAGAGGCCTATTGCTTGCTAGGGTTTGGTGTCACTAGCGAGGAAGCACGAGGGGGTGGTGGGGGCTAGATGTGGACGGAAGTGGATGACGCCGCCCCCCACCGCACGTATGGTTAAAAAAGGACGCTTCAACTGGCTGACTAGTGAGCCCGCTATTGGTGGTCGTCATAAATTAGACAACGGGCGGTAGTTAGGTGGCCTACAAGTGGAGACGCGGCGGAAGCCGAGGAGACGCGCGGCGCGTCCGCTTCGCGTCCGCGCCGATGCATTCCAGGCGCAATTTTGGGCCGAAAATGGGTCGGCGCGGACGCCAGGCTGACGAGATTTGGGTTTGTGTCGGCGCGTTGGGCCTCCATTTTTGTCTGCGTCGACCCAAACGGACGCATGTGGACAAAATGGGTCGCTCCATTGAAGTTGCTCTAAGTTGCCTGAGAATTTAGCATGGGTCGTACCATTTTGACAACGTCCCAGTTGACCATGGCGTACTCGGTGAGGTCTTGTGGAACGAGCAAGAGTGTTGTTTGTCTGACGATGATGGCCAAGGGCGGCAAAGGCGAGGAGAAGGCAGAAGGCATCTAGGCGGGAAAGGAGATGGATTGCGAGGAGGAAGATAAACATTGCTCGGAACAGGACCGTTGGATTGACATCCTACGGTTCGGATATAATCGACTAAAGTTGATATAGTTTTTTGAGTCGTGTGATGTTTAGGCGGTCCCAAAGAAAGAAAACATTCATAGCCGGCTCATGTGCCATGCATTGGGCTTTCTATTATGGTGCTTGGGAATTTGGGCAATTGGGCATCCATTTTGGTTTCCAACATGCACAATATTGATCCAAAATCTTCAAATTACTTGCATTCCTCCTACCAGCAGGCATAAAAATCAAAGAATCTTCACCAACTACTAGATGAGACATCGATTGACATCCCTATAAACATCGATTCCCTCTTGTTCTCCTCTTCTTACTGCTGCAACTAGATCATTGATGGCATGCAGTGTTTGTTGGGAACGCAATAATTTCAAAAAAAAAATCTATGCACACGCAAGATCTATCTAGGTGATGCATAGCAACGAGAGGGGAGAGTCTTGTCTACGTATCCTTGTAGACCGTAAGCGGAAGCTTTATGATAACGCGGTTGATGTAGTCGTACGTCTTCACGATCCGACCGATCGTAATACCGAAAGTATGGCACCTCCGCGATTTGCACATGTTCAGCTCGGTGACGTCCCACGAACTCTCGATCCAGCTGAGTGTTGACGGAGAGCTTCATCAGCACGACGGCGTGATGACAGTGATGATGATGCTACCGGCGCAGGGCTTCGCGTAAGCACTACGACGATATGACCGTTGTGGATTATGATGGAGGGGGCACCGCACACGGCTAAGACAATGATCAACTTGTGTGTCTATGGGGTGCCCCTCCCCCGTATATAAAGGAGTGGAGGAGGGGGGAGGGCCAGCCCTCTATGGCGCGCCCTAGGGGAGTCCTACTCCCACCGGGAGTAGGATTCCTCCCTTCCAAGTAGTAGGAGTAGGACAGAAGGAAGGGGAGGAGAGGGGAAAGGAAAGGGGGGGGGGGCACCCAATTCGGATTGGGCTAGGGGGGGCGCCTCCCACCTTTTCCCTTCCTCTCCTCAATTCCAATAAGGCCCATATACTCCCCGGGGGGTTCCGATAACCTCCCGGTACTCCGGAAAATGCCTGAACTCATCCGGAACCATTTCGATGTCCAAACATAGGCTTCCGATATATCGATCGTTATGTCTCGACCATTTTGAGATTCCTTGTCATGTCCGTGATCATATCTGGGACTCCGAACTACCTTCGGTACATCAAAACACATAAACTCATAATATCGATCGTCACCGAACATTAAGCGTGCGAACCCTACGGGTTCGAGAACTATGTAGACATGACCGAGACTCATCTCAGGTCAATAACCAATAGCAGAACCTGGATGCTCATATTGGTTCCTACATATTCTACGAAGATCTTTATCGGTCAAACCGCACAACAACATTCGTTGTTCCCTTTGTCATCGGTATGTTACTTACCCGAGATTCAATCGTCGGTATCTCAATACCTAGTTCAATCTCGTTACCGGCAAGTCTCTTTACTCGTTCCGTAATGCATTATACCGCAACTAACTCATTAGTCACATTGCTTGCAAGGCTTGTAGTGATGTGAATTACCGAGAGGGCCCAGAGATACCTCTTTGATACTCGGAGTGACAAATCCTAATCTCGATCTAGGCCAACTCAATAAACACCATCGGAGACACCTGCAGAGCATCTTTATAGTCACCCAGTTATGTTGTGATGTTTGATAGCACACTAAGTGTTCCTCCGGTATTCGGGAGTTGCATGATCTCATAGTCATAGGAACATGTATAAGTAATGGAGAAAGCAATAACAACAAACTAAACGATCATTGTGCTAAGCTAACGGATGGGTCAAGTCAATCACATCATTCTCTAATGATGTAATCCCGTTAATCAAATGACAACTCATGTCTATGGTCAGGAAACATAACCATCATTGATTCAACGAGCTAGTCAAGTAGAGACATACTAGTGACACTCTGTTTGTCTATGTATTCACACATGTACTAAGTTCCCGGTTAATACAATTCTAGCATGAATAATAAACGTTTATCATGATATAAGGAAATATAAATAACAACTTTATTATTGTCTCTAGGGCATATTCCCTTCAGTCTCCCACTTGCACTAGAGTCAATAATCTAGATTACATTGTAATGATTCTAACACCCATGGAGTCTTGGTGCTGATCATGTTTTGCTCATGAGAGAGGCTTCGTCAACAGGTCTGCAACATTCAGATCCGTATGTATCTTGCAAATCTCTATGTCTCCCTCCTTGACTTGATCGCGGATAGAATTAAAGCGTCTCTTGATGTGCTTGGTTCTTTTGTGAAATCTGGATTCCTTTGCCAAGGCAATTGCACCAGTATTGTCACAAAATATTTTCATTGGATCCTATGCACTAGGTATTACACCTAGATCGGATATGAACTCCTTCATTTGTTGCTTCCTAAGCAGCTATGTACTCCGCTTCACACGTAGATCCCGCCACGACGCTCTGCTTGGAACTGCACTAACTGACAGCTCCACCATTTAATAAAAATATGTATCCAGTTTGTGACTTAGAGTCTCCGGATCAGTGTCAAAGCTTGCATCGACGTAACCATTTACGACGAGCTCTTTGTCACCTCCATAAACGAGAAACATATCCTCAGTCCTTTTTAGGTATTTCAGGATGTTCTTGACCGCTGTCCAGTGATCCACTCCTGGATTACTTTGGTACCTCCATGCTAAACTAATAGCAAGGTACACATCAGGTCTGGTACACAACATTGCATACATGATAAAACCTATGGCTGAAGCATAGGGAATGAATTTCATTTTCTCTCTATCTTTTGCAGTGGTCGGGCATTGAGTCTAGCTCAACTTCACACCTTGTAACACAGGCAATAACCCTTTCTTTGATTGATCCATTTTGAACTCATTCAAAACTTTATCAAGGTGTGTGCTTTGTGAAAGTCCAATTAAGCGTCTTGATCTATCTCTATAGATCTTGATGCCCAATATATAAGCAGCTTCACTGAGGTCTTTCATTGAAAAATTCATATTCAAGTATCCTTTTATGCTATTCAGAAATTCAGTATCATTTTCGATCAACAATAAGTCATCTACATATAATATCAGAAATGCTACAGAGCTCCCACTCACTTTCTTGTAAATACAGGCTTCGCCAAAAGTCTGTATAAAACCATATGCTTTGATCACACTATCAAAGCGTATATTCCAACTCCGAGAGGCTTGCACTAGTCCATAAATGGATCGCTGGAGCTTGCACACTCTGTTAGCATCTTTTGGATCGACAAAACCTTCTGGTTGCATCATATACAACTCTTCTTTAAGATATCCATTAAGGAATGCAGTTTTGACATCCATTTGCCAAATTTCATAATCATAAAATGCGGTAATTGCTAACATGATTCGGACGGACTTAAGAATCGCTACGGGTGAGAAGGTCTCATCGTAGTCAACTCCTTGAACTTGTTGAAAACCTTTTGCAACAAGTCGAGCTTTCTAGACAGTAACATTACCGTCAGCGTCAGTTTTTTTCTTGAAGATCCATTTATTCCCTATGGCCTGCCGATCATTGGGCAAGTCAACCAAAGTCCACACTTTGTTCTCATACATGGATCCCATCTCAGATTTCATGGCCTCAAGCCATTTTGCGGAATCTAGGCTCATCATCGCTTCCTCATAGTTCGTAGGTTCGTCATGGTCAAGTAACATGACCTCGAGAACAGGATTATGCTACCTCTTGAGCATTGCGTTGGATTTCCTTGAAGAGGAAAGGATGATGCAGCAAAGTAGCGTAAGTATTTCCCTCAGTTTTTGAGAACCAAGGTATCATTCCAGTAGGAGGTTGCGCGCACGTCCCTAGTACTTGCACAAAACAAATGATTCCTCGCAACCAACACGATAAGGGGTTGTCAATCCCTTCACGGCCACTTACGAGAGTGAGATCTGATAGATATGATAAGATATTTTTTTGGTATTTTTGTGATAAAGATGCAAAGTAAAATAAAGGCAAAGTAAAAAGCAAAGGAAATAACTAAGTATTGGAAGATTAATATGATGAAGATAGACCCCGGGGCCATAGGTTTCACTAGAGGCTTCTCTCAAGAGCATAAGTATTTTACGGTGGGTGAACGAATCATTGTTGAGCAATTAACAGAATTGAGCATAGTTATGAGAATATCTAGGTATGATCATGTATATAGGCATCACGTCTGAGACAAGTAGACCGACTCCTGCCTGCATCTACCACTATTACTCCACTCATCGACCGCTATCCAGCATGCATCTAGAGTATTAAGTTCATGAAAACAGAGTAACGCCTTAAGCGAGATGACATGATGTAGAGGGATAAATTCATGCAATATGATAAAAAACCCATCTTGTTATCCTCGATGGCAACAATACAATACGTGCCTTGCTGCCCCTACTGTCACTGGGAAAGGACACCACAAGATTGAACCCAAAGCTAAGCACTTCTATCCCATTGCAAGAAAGATCAATCTAGTAGGCCAAACCAAACTGATAATTCGAAGAGACTTGCAAAGATAACCAATCATACATAAAAGAATTCAGAGAAGATTCAAATATTGTTCATAGATAATCTTGATCATAAACCCACAATTCATCGATCTCAACAAACACACCGCAAAAAGAAGATTACATCGAATAGATCTCCACAAGAGAGGGGGAGAACATTGTATTGAGATCCAAAAAGAGAGAAGAAGCCATCTAGCTAATAACTATGGACCCGAAGGTCCGAGGTAAACTACTCACACTTCATCGGAGAGGCTATGGTGTTGATGTAAAAGCCCTCCGTGATGGATGCCCCCTCCGGCGGAGCTCCGGAACAAGACCCAAGATGGGATCTCGTGGATACAGAAAGTTGCAGCGGTGGAATTAGGTTTTTGGCTCCGTATCTGATCGTTTGGGGGTACGTAGGTATATATAGGAGGAAGGAGTATGTCGGTGGAGCAACAGGGGGCCCACGAGGGTGGAGGGCGCGCGCCTGGTGGGGGAGGGTAGGCGCGCTCCCTACCTCGTGGCCTCCTCCTTTGTTTCTTGACGTAGGGTCCAAGTCTCTTGGATCATGTTTGGTGAGAAAATCACATTCCCGAAGGTTTCATTCCGTTTGGACTCTGTTTGATATTCCTTTTCTTCGAACCCCTAAAATAGGCAAAAAAAACAGCAATTCTGGGCTGGGCATCCGGTTAATAGGTTAGTCCCAAAAATAATATCAAAGTGGACAATAAAACCCAATAATGTCCAAAACAGTAGATAATATAGCGTGGAGCAATAAAAAAAATTATAGATACGTTGGAGACGTATCAAGCATACCCAAGCTTAATTCCTGCTCGTCCTTGAGTAGGTAAATGATAAAAACAGAATTTTTGATGTGGAATGCTACTTGGCATAATTTTAATGTAATTCTTCTTAATTGTGGTATGAATATTCAGATCTGAAAGATTCAAGATAAAAGTTTAATATTGACATAAAAATAATAATACTTCAAGCATACTAACAAAGCAGTCATGTCTTCTCAAAATAACATGGCCAAAGAAAGTTATCCCTAACAAATCATATAGTCTGGCTATGCTCTATCTTCACCACACAAAGTATTTAATTCATGCACAACCCCAATGACAAGCCAAGCAATTGTTTCATACTTTTGACATTCTCAAAACTTTTTCAATCTTCACGCAATACATGAGCGTGAGCATGGATATAGCACTATAGGTGGAATAGAATGGTGGTTGTGGAGAAGACAAAAAGGGAGAAGATAGTCTCACATCAACTAGGCGTATCAACAGGCTATGGAGATGCCCATCAATAGATATTAATGTGAGTGAGTAGGGACTGCCATGCAACGGATGCACTAGAGCTATAAGTATATGAAAGCTCAACAAAAGAAACTAAATGGGTGTGCATCCATCTTGCTTGCTCACGAAGACTTAGGGCATTTTGAGGAAGCCCGCCATTGGAATATACAAGCCAAGTTCTATAATGAAAAATTTCCACTAGTATATGAAAGTGACGAAATGAGAGACTCTCTATCATGAATATCATGGTGCTAATTTGAAGCACAAGTGTGGTAAAAGGATAGTAGCATTGCCCCTTCTCTCTTTTTCTCTCATTTTTTTATTTGGGCCTTTTCTCCTTTTTATGGCCTCTTTTCTTTCTTTTTTTATTTTGTCTGGAGTCTCATCCCAACTTGTGGGGGAATCATAGTCTCCATCATCCTTTCCTCACTGGGACAATGCTCTAATAATGATGATCATCACACTTTTATTTTCTTACAACTCGATACTTAGAACAAAATATGACTCTATGTGAACGCCTCCAGCGGTGTACCGGGATATGCAATGACTCATGAGTGACATGTATGAAAGAATTATGAATGGTGGCTTTGCCACAAATACGATGTCAACTACATGATCATGCTAAGCAATATGACAATGATGGAGTGTGTCATAATAAATGGAACGGTGGAAAGTTGCATGGCAATATATCTCGGAATGGCTATGGAAATGCCATAATAGGTAGGTATGGTGGCTGTTTTGAGGAAGGTATATGGTGGGTGTATGATACCGGCGAAAGGTGCGCGGTATTAGAGAGGCTAGCAATGGTGGAAGGAAGAAAAATGCGTATAATCCATGGACTCAACATTAGTCATAAAGAACTCATATACTTATTGCAAAAATCTACAAGTTATCAAAGCAAAGTATTACGCGCATGCTCCTAGGGGGATATATTGGTAGGAAAAGACCATCGCTCGTCCTCGACCGCCACTCATAAGGAAGACAATCAATAAATAAATCATGATCCAACTTCATCACATAACGCTTCACCATACGTGCATGCTACAGGAATCACAAACTTTAACACAAGTATTTCTCAAATTCAGAACTACTCAACTAGCATGACTTTAATATCACCATCTTCATATCTCAAAACAATTATCAAGCATCAAACTTCTCATAGCATTCAACACACTCATAAGAAAGTTCTTATTATTCTTGAATACCAAGCATATTATGATTATTTAAGAAATTTACCATGCTATTTAAGACTCTCAAAATAATCTAAGTGAAGTATGAGAGATCAATAGTTTATATAAAACAAATCTACCATCGTGCTCTAAAAGATATAAGTGAAGTACTAGAGCAAAACTATATAACTCGAAAGATATAAGTGAAGCACACAGAGTATTCTAACAAATCCCAAATCATGTATGGCTCTCTCAAAAGGTGTGTACAGCAAGGATGATTGTGGTAAACTAATAAATAAAGACTCAAATCATACAAGACACTCCAAGCAAAACACATATCATGTGGTGAATAAAAATAGAGCTCCAAGTAAAGTTACCGATAGAAGTAGACGAAAGAGGGGATGCCTTCCGGGGCATCCCCAAGCTTTGGCTTTTAGGTGTGCTTAGATTATCTTGGGGGTGCCATGGGCATCCCCAAGCTTAGGCTCTTGCCACTCCTTGTTCCATAATCCATCAAATCCTTACCCAAAACTTGAAAACTTCACAACACACAACTCAAAGTAGAAAATCTTGTGAGCTCCGTTACCGAAAGAAAACAAAAGACCACTTCAAGGTACTTTAATGAACTCATTCTTTATTTATATTGGTTTTAAAGCTACTGTATTCCAACTTCTCTATGGTTTATAAACTATTTTACTAGCCATAGATTGATCAAAATAAGCAAACAACAGACGGAAAACAGAATCTGTCAAAAACAGAACAGTTTGTAGTAATCTGTAGCTAGCGCAAGATCTGGAACCCCAAAAATTCTAAAATAAATTTCTGGACGTGAGTAGTCTATCTATTAATCATCTACAAAAAATAATTAACTAAATATCACTTTCCAAATAAAAATGGCAGCAGTTCTCGTGAGCGCTAAAGTTTCTGCTTTTTACAGCAAGATATCAAGACTTTCCCCAAGTCTTCCCAACGGTTCTACTTGGCACAAACACTAATTAAAAAAAACACAACCAAAACAGAGGCTAGATAAATTATTTATTACTAAACAGTAGCAAAAACCAAGGAATAAAAATAAAATTGGGTTGCCTCCCAACAAGCGCTATCGTTTAACGCCCCTAGCTAGGCATAAAAAGCAAGGATAGATCTAAGTATTGCCATCTTTGGTAGGCAATCCATAAGTGGCTCTCATAATAGATTCATAAGGTAATTTAATTTTATTTCTAGGAAAGTTTTCCATGCCTTTCCTTAACGGAAATTGGAATCTAATATTTCCTTCCTTCATATCAATAATTGCACCAATCGTTCTAAGGAAAGGTCTACCAAGAATAATAGGACATGAATGATTGCAATCTATATCAAGAACGATAAAATCTACGGGAACATAATTCCTTTTTGAAGCAATAAGAACATCATTAATTCTTCCATAGGTTTCTTAATAGTGTAATCCGCAAGGTGCAAGTTTAAAGAGAAATCATCAAAATCACGGAAACCTAACAAATCACACAAAGTCTTTGGAATCGTGGAAACACTAGCACCCAAATCACATAAAGCATAGAACTCATGATCTTTAGTCTTAATTTTAATAGTTGGTTCCCACTCATCATAAAGCTTTCTAGGGATAGAAACCTCCAACTCAAGTTTTTCTTCATAAGATTGCATCAATGCATCAACGATATGTTTAGAAAACGCTTTATTTTGACTATAAGCGTGAGGAGAATTTAGCACGGATTGCAACAAGGAAATACAACCAATCAAAGAGCAATTTTCATAATTAAATTCCTTGAAATCCAAAATAGTGGGTTTAGCAACATCTAGGGTTTTAATTTCTACAATCCCACTTTCATCAAATTTAGCATCAAGATCTAAAAACTCCGAATTTTTGGAACACCTTCTAGGTAAAGGTGGATCATATTCAGTCCCATCATCATCAATATTCATATTCAAAAACAAAGATTTAATAGGGGACACATCAATAACTTTTAGATCTTCATCTTTATTTTCATAGGAAATAGAAGAACATGCTCTTATAAAGGCATCTTTCTTAGCACACATCCTAGCGGTTCTTTCTTTGCACTCATCAATGGAAATTCTCATGGATTTGAGAGACTCATTGATATCATGCTTAGGAGGAATAGATCTAATCTTTAAAGAATCAACATCAAGAGAAATTCTATCAACGTTCCTAGCCAAATCATCAATCTTAAGCAATTTTTCTTCAATCAAAGCATTGAAATTCTTTTGCGAAGTAATAAATTCTTTAATATTAGATTCAAAATCAGAGGGCATATCATTATAATTTCCATAAGAATTGTTGTAGGAATTACCATAATTATTAGAGGGATTACTAGGATAAGGCCTAGGATTAAAATTTCCTCTATACGCGTTGTTACCAAAATTCACTGGTAGAAAAAGGGCCTATAGTCCCGGTTCGTAAGGGCCTTTAGTCCCGGTTCCGGAACCGGGACTAAAGTGTCAGTACTAATACCTCCCCCCTTTAGTCCTGGTTCAATCCAGAACCGGGACTAAAGGCCCTCCACGTGGGCAGTGCGCAGAGCCCAGTCAGGAGACCCTTTGGTTCCGGTTGGTGCCACCAACCGGGACCAATAGGCATCCACGCGTCAGCACTTCTGTGGCTGGGGTTTTTGTTTTTTGTTTTGAAGGGGGGGGGGGTTGGGGGTTTTGGGGGGTTAATTTAGGTGTTTCATATATTGTGTTAGCTAGTTATAATTAATAGAGAGAAGTGTCCTCTGTTATGTCCGTGCTTGGTCGACGCTACGTACTATACATACGTATATAGAGAGGACTAGACACGCTAGCTAGCTAGTAAGCAAATGAAGGAAACAAAAGATCGTCATGAACATATATGCATATATACAGAGAGAAGTGATATCGACCACCTCTCCTTCTCCGAGAGATTGGTCGAACAACAAGTTCTCGTATATCTATCTGACACTACCGGCTACATATATACAATAATTATCTCTTACAAATATAATCATACGGACTCAGGGTCCACATAGAATTCTCCGTCTTCAGGGATCACGTGGTCAAGAAAGAATGCCGCCAATTCCTCTTGAATTCCTCGCATGCGAGCTGGTGCTAGGAGTTCATCCCGCTTCCGAAACATCTAATTTAAAGAAGGGGGTCAATACATATATATATGAATGAATGAAACTCAACACAAATGATGGTAATAAAATAAAATTGTGAATGTTGTTATTTACGTACTTCATATTGTTCATCAGTGTAGCCCCGCTCACAGGTCGTGTGGCGGATGGACTCGCAAACATAGTATCCACAGAAATCATTCCCTTGTTCCTGCCACAACCACTTTACAAGAAATAGAGGTTAATCAAACTGATAAGCAAGAATGCCAAATGGTATTGATGAAACTAGCGCTTGAATGACTAGTAGATGCGCTTAAAATGCTACTATAGCTAGTACTTACTTTCGGGTGTCTAAATTGCAGCTCCTTTGGCAGTCCCGAAGCTTTTCTGGTGAATTTTCTCCAAACCCTGCTGGACAAAGAAAACAATTACTTGATATATCAGAAAATGAACAAAGTTGCTGATATGGTGGATAATGATCGATTTAACTTACTTCTCGAGTATTTGAGTCATGTCTGCATAGTCCTTGGGATCTTTTCGTCTTGAGTCTAAGACGGTTACTAGTCCCTGCTCAAGCTTAATATGTAGGAGAATATAGTGGAAACTGCACACGCATGCATAACTCATCAATTACATTACTATAACCTTGACTAATATATAAGGGAAACCGAATACGCACAAGACAGTAACACTCACTTGAAGTTGTAAGGAAAGGGTATTATATCTTTGTTTTGATTTATTATCAACGATTCTAGCATGCTGGCCCCAGTTTCTGCGGCATGAAATTTAACCTGAGTTGCATCTATGAGATATGTGTTAATGAACCCAATATCACCGACTTGTCTTTTCTTCAATTCGACGATCTTCAATCTGCATAATATAGTGAGGATGATTATAAATACATGCAATGAAAGAGCTAAGCTATATATAGAAACTTAATGACAGAAGTAGTACTACTTACAGACAGTAGCAGGCGACCGTTGTTTTATCGAGGGCCAATTGATTGAAAAACTGATAGAACTCCTCAAATGGAACAGGCAACAGATCAATTCCAACGAGGTCATGCTCCTTTTTAACTTTCACATACAAAGTACTCCTCCCCCCAGAGTCTCTGCAGATTTTCAAGTACCAATCATGCAATCTTCGCATCATCGTTGATAGAGATCTTTCATCTTTGACGAGAGGCTTCCCGTACTCGTATCTTTGTATCTGCATCTCCATGGGTTCATAATGTACTTCGTCGGGCAGGTAATCTGCAAGATTGCTATAACCGGGCACCATCCTCGGATCATTATCGATGTTGTGGCTAGGCACCTTGAGCGGGGGGCACGATTGCTTCGCTTGTTCGCCGAGCTGGGCAATTTGTTTCCCAGCTTGTCGTTCTTTCAGCCTTTGATCACTGACAGTACTTCCCGACCGCTCCGCTTCAGCAAATTCCTTTCCAATAATGTGGTCATAGTTTCCTTTCGGCGGATCAGACTTCGGTGGTTTTGTCAGGGCAGCCAGAGTGCGCTTCACTTTCACCCGATCTACCTTCTCCTCCGGAGGTGGATGTTTCTTTGCTTTCACCCCTTCAAAGAATTTCTTCACTTCTTCTCACGCGATCTCGGCGTTCTCCTCCTGGGTCCTCTCGTATGGTAACTTCTCTGGAGTCTTCAGAGAAGGACCGAATCTGTATGTCCTCCCGCCTCTGGTTGTACTGCTAGACACCGACCGAGCAGACGTAGCGGTTGTCTTCTTTACTTGCTTAAGAGGCGGAGGAGAAGGACTACGATGCGCCGGAGCAGCTGGAGCGGCGGCAGGTCTCTTCCGCCCTTGCTGACGAGGCGGAGAAGGAGGAGGCTGGCTGCTCGGGCGCGTCGGCGCAGGCGGAGAAGGAGGCGGAGTGCCGCCACACGCCGGAGAAGGAGCCGGCCGAGGGCCCTGATCGTCACTCGCTGGAGGAGGAGGCGGTGGAGGCGGAGTGCCCTGACTCACCGGAGGAGGAGGAGGAGGCGGTGGCGTCCAGTTCGGAAGGTTGATGAGCTCCTTCCGCCATAGGCATGGAGTCTTCAGAGCAGACCCCAGCCGAGTCTCCCCTTCACCGGTAGGGTGGTCAAGCTGGAGGTCCTCAAATCCCTCCGTTATCTCATCCACCATCACCCTAGCATATCCTTCTGGAATCGGCCGGCAGTGAAAAGTTGCGCCGGGTTCAGTAGGAAAAACAGAGCCAACAGCCGCCTTGACCTTCAAATTCATCCATTGCTTCATAAGGTGGCAATTTTGAGACTCCGTTATAGCATCCACGGGATAGCTAGCAGGAGCCATCAAGGCATGCTCCGGCTGAAGCAGCTCGGTGGAAGCCACGCTGCTTCTGCGCTGAGATGGCGGGGTAGCTTCGGGGGAGGCTTCGGCAGTACGTTTGCTGTGATTTGCTTCTCGTTCCTCTATCGCGTCTACCCTTGCTTTCAGCGCCTGCATTTGGGTCTGCTGCACTTTTTTCCTCCTCTCATGGGATTTGTAACCGCCTGCGTCCCGAAACCCAACCTTCCACGGAATGGAGCCTGGCGTGCCTCGTGTTCGTCTAGGGTGCTCAGGATTCTCGAGGGACATTGTGAGCTCGTCGTTCTCTCTGTCTGGAAAGAACGTCCCTTCCTGCGCTGCTTCCATATACTTCTTAAGCTTACTGACTGGTATGTCCATTTGATCGTTCGTCCAAATGCACTTCCCTGTTACAGGGTCCAGTGTTCCGCCAGCCCCGAAGAACCAAGTCCGGCAACGGTCTGGCCAGTTAATTGTCTCTGGTTCGATCCCTTTATGAACCAGATCATTCTTAGTCTTGGACCACTTAGGCCGGGCTACGAGGTAGCCACCTGACCCCGTGCGATGGTGAAGCTTCTTCTTCGCAGCATTTTGCTTGTTTGTCGCCAACATCTTCTTACTCTTTTCCGATGTCTTGTGGGCCACAAATGCGGGCCAGTGATCTCTGATCTTCTCATATCTGCCCTTGAATTCTGGTGTCTCATTATTTTCGACAAACTTATTCAGCTCTTTCTTCCACCTCCTGAATAGTTCTGCCATCCTCTTCAGAGCAAAAGACTTGATTAATTTCTCTTTAACTGGGTTCTCTGGATTATCCTCAGGCGGTAGGGTGAAATTTGACTTCAGCTCAGTCCAAAGATCATTTTTCTGCATATCATTGACATAAGAGACCTCAGGGTCTTCTGTAGCCGGCTTAAACCATTGCTGGATGCTTATCGGGATCTTGTCCCTAACCAGAACCCCGCACTGAGCAACAAATGCGCTCTTTGTCCGGAGGGGTTCAATAGGTTGGCCGTCGGGCGCGATTGCTATGATCTCAAACTTTTCATCCGAGCTCAACTTTTTCTTCGGGCCTCGTCTCTTTACCGAAGTTGTGCTCGATTCGGAGGGCTAGAAAAAAGAACAAAGACTTAATTAATATGTGTACATACCCAAACAATGAATGCATCAATCAGCTAGTCAGCATAGGCTTAACTAATATATATACCTGGCCAGACTTAGTTCGGTCACCGGAGCCGTCATCACGGTCTCCTTCTTGCACCGGCATTGGGTCACCGGAGCCGTCCTCATGTTCTTCTTCTTGCACCGGCATTAGGTCACCGTAGCCAGCTTGTTCACCCTCTCCTTCCAGACCATCGGTTTCGTTGAGAAACAACGAGATGGCATCACTTCCTTCTGTGATTATGTCCCTCAACAACGCTTCTTTTGTTACTTCGTCTAGGGCGGTGTCCATAGTTTCTGCAAATATTTACAACATGGCAATTATTATTCAAACATGACAGATGGATATATTAGTGCCAAACGTAGAACTAGCTACCTAATCATAGTAAGCTATCGGGAGGGGGTATATATCGACAACGACGACACTACATCTATGTCCCTCGACGACCCTCATTCCCGATAAAGAAAAGAGGAAGAAGAAGAAAAATAAGAGGAGAAGAAAGAATAGAGGAGAAGATCTCCTCTATTCTTTCTTCTCCTCTTTTTTTTTCTTCTTCCTCTTCTTTTTTATCCTCTTCTTCCTCTCATGTTCGATAGGATCGCCGAGGGGTCGGGAGGTTGCCTAGTGTCAAGGGATTCAACAAAACCATGTCTTCATCATTAGGCGAAAGTAACATGTGCATGATGGTACGAAGCTCTTCAAAGTTGTTCTGGAACGGAGTCTCAGATAGGATAATTCGCTTTTTGGTACAAAGTTCAGCAAGAGCCTTCCGAATATCGCTATTTGGAAGGCCTTTGCTGAATTCGTACCAAAAGGCGGATTATTCTATCCGAGACTCCATTCCAAAACAACTTTGCAGAACTTCGTACCAACATGCCCTGGTTACTTCCGGCTAATGATGAAGGCATGGATTTCTTCAATACTTTGACACTAGGAAACCTCTCTCTACTTCCGGCTAATAAGAATAAGAATAAGAAGAAGAAGAAGAAGAAGAAGAAAAGAAGAAAAAAAAGAGGAGAAGAAGAAAGGAATAGTGGAGAAAAGAGAAAATATAATATATTCTATTTTCTCTTCTTCTCCACTATTCCTTTCTTCTTCTCCTCTTCTTTTTCTTCTTTTTTCTTCTTCTTATTTATTTCTCCTCTTCTTTTCGGTAGAGGAAACCCTAAATAGCTAGCAAGTATCGTGGGTGTGAGATACATGTGGCCTTCGGTGTCGGACACTACATCCACGTCCCACAAGTGACGTGGGCGTCGAAGCCCGTGCCACTTGTGGGATGTGGGTGTAGTGTCCGACACCGACAGTACATGTATCTCACACCGACGATACTTTCTATTTAGGGTTTCTCCTCTACCGCTCCTCGACCTCTCGACGACCCTCGTTCCCGATAAAATAAAGAGGAAGAAGAAGAAGAAAAAAGAAGAAAAGAAAGAATAGAGGAGAAGAAAGGAAGGAATAGAGGAGAAAAGAGAAAATAGAATATATATTCTAATTTTCTCTTCTTCTCCTCTATTCCTTTCTTCTTCTCCTCTTCCTTTTCTTCCTCTCCTCGTCTTCTCCTTCTTCTTCTCCTTCTTTCTCTACTTATTTTACTTTTTCCTCTCCACTAACATCATCATATATATGAAAAAATGCATATATGAAAAAAACCATCATCATATATATCATCAACAGAAAAAAACATCATCATATCATCAACAGAAAAAAACATCATCAACATCATCATATCATCAACAAGAAAAAAACATCATAAACATCATCATCTTATTTAGTTCTCTCGACCCCTCGTCCCTCTCTCATGTTGTCGGGGAGGGGCTATATCGACCTCTCCGCTCATGTTGAAATTATCGGGGAGGGGGTATATCGACCCCCACCCCCCTCATCATGCATATATAGCTACCACATACATATATACAACTAAAAAAATTACATATATGCAACAAAAACATTAATACACAAATGAACAAAAAAATACATATATGAACAAAAACATGCTGTGAACAAAAACATTAATGTAATAAATCTAATAAGAAATTAATCTAATAAAAAACATGCTTTGAGCCGGATGGGCGCGGCGGCTCATAGCGGGGGCTCTGGCGATGGCGACGGCGGGGGAGGCAGGGGCGATGATGGCGACGGCGTCGGCGGGCGGGAGCTGGCCGCGGGAAGGGGCTAGGGCGTGGCGACGGCACCGGGGGCAGGGGCCGGCGCGGCGACGACGTGGTTGGCGGCAGGGGCGGCGCGACGACGGCACCGGAGGCAGGGGCGGCGCGGCGACGGCGTCGGAGGTAGGGGCGGCACGGCGACGGCGTCGGGGGCAGGGGCGGCGCGGCGACGGCGTCGGAGGCAAGGGCGATGATGGCGACGACGACGAGGAGCAGCGCTGGGGCGTCGGGCATGAACTGACGGTTAAGTTGTAAAATTTTCACAAGTCCAGCTTATATACCAAAAGCATTGGTCCCGGTTGGTCCTACGACCCGGGACTAATGCACCCTTTAGTCCCGGTTGGTGCCACCCACCGGGACCAAAGGCCAATTTTCGGCAGCCCAAAGGGCAGGAAGCGGCGGCCTTTGGTCCCGGTTGGTGGCACCAACCGGGACTAAAGGGGGCATTGGTCACGGTTGGTGCCACGAACCGTGACCAATGCCCCCTTTAGTCCCGGTTGGTGCCACCAACCGGGACCAATGCCCTTGTGCTGCCAGCGCCCAAAAGTTTAGTCCCACATCGCTAGCTGAAGGGCGTCGGCACTGGTTTATAAGCCCTGCTATGCCTCCCCATTCGAGCTCCTCTCTAATGTAGGCTTTCGGGCCTAAACTTGCTACTGCCTGTGGGCCTATTGGGCCTCTGCGGGCCTGAATCCTGGCCCATGTAGGGTTTCTAGTCGTATTCAGGCCGTGGAGGCCCAGTAGGAGGCATTTTTTTTGGTTTTTTATTTTTTATTTCTACATTTTTTTGGTTTTTTATTTTTTTATTTCTACTTAAAACTAAATACTTATAGTTTTTTAGTGATTTCTTTTTGCTTTTAGGTCACAAAAATTATAAACTTTCTGTTAGTGCCACTAGTTTTAAATTTTGAATAGTTTAAATTTGAATTTTTAAATATTTGTGTGAATCACTAGTTTATGAATAACTTTACTATAAAAATATAATTTTTTTCTATTTATTTTTTATTTATACTTACAACTAAATACTTATAGTTTTTTAGTGATTTCTTTTTGCTTTTAGGTCACAAAAATTATAAACTTTCTGTTAGTGCCATTAGTTTGAATAGTTTAAATTGGAATTTTATAAAATTTGTGTGAATCACTAGTTTATGAATAACTTTACTATAAAAATAGAATTTTTTTTCTTCTTTGCTATTTATTTTTTATTTATACTTACAATTAAATACTTATAGTTTGATTTTAGGTCACAAAAATTATATTCTTTTTACTATTGAAGAATATTATAGTTTTATTTTAGTTGATCATAACATAATATTTTAATTGATTGTTTTTATTTTCATAAAAGTTTTGTAGTTCATTCTGTTTGCTATTAATTCATTCTTTGAGCTAAATGACTCTGAAATTGGAAAGCATTTCAAAATGAACTCTGAAAAGGTTGAAAGTTGGCATGGTATCATCATTTCACCCACATAGCATGTTCCAAAAAGTAGAGAGGGTTACGACAAAAACTTGATGCACTTCGTGTACAAAATGGACAATCACTTTCGAAGTATCAAAGTTTCGAACCATAAGACATGAAAGCATTTCAAATGAATTCTGAAAAAGTTGAAAGTTGGGATGGTATCATAATTTCACCCACATAGCATTTGCTTATTGCGGGAGAAAGTCTTCACTTTTTCTTCACTTGTGTCATTTGCTTATTGCGCCGTAACCATGGATAATCTTCATTGTTTATCAGGATGCTTGGGTCAGCCTTGACATTGAAGGGAGGAATTTCATGAAACTTTTCATAATCTTCAGACATGTCTGTCTTGCCGTCCACTCCCAGGATGTCCCTTTTTCCTGAAAGAACTATGTGGCGCTTTGGCTCATCGTATGATGTATTCGCTTCCTTATCTTTTCTTTTTCTCGGTTTGGTAGACATGTCCTTCACATAGATAACCTGTGCCACATCATTGGCTAGGACGAACGGTTCGTCAGTGTACCCAGGATTTTTCAGATCCACTATTGTCATTCCGTACTGTGGGTCTACCTGTACCCCGCCGCCTAACAGATTGACCCATTTGCACTTAAACAAAGGGACCTTAAAATCAGGTCCGTAGTCAAGTTCCCATATGTCCACTATGTAACCATAATATGTGCCCTTTCCGCTCTCGGTTGCTGCATCAAAGCAGACACCGCTGTTTTGGTTGGTGCTCTTTTGATCTTGGGCGATCGTGTAAAATGTATTCCCATTTATCTCGTATCCTTTGTAAGTCAATACAGTCAAAGATGGTCCCCTGGACAACAAGTACAACTCATCACAAACAGTGTTGTCACCTCTGAGACGTGTTTCCAACCAACTGCTGAAAGTCCTGATGTGTTCACATGTAATCCAGTCGTCGCACTGCTCCGGGTGTTTGGAGCGCAGATTGTTCTTGTGTTCATCGACCTACGGGGTCACCAAGGTAGAGTTCTATAGAACTGTGTAGTGTGCTTGAGACCAAGAATATCCGTCCCTGCATATTATTGAGTCTCTTCCCAGAGTGCCTTTTCCAGTCAGTCTCCCCTCATACCGCGATTTAGGGAGACCTATCTTGTTAAGGCCAGGAATGAAGTCAACACAAAACCCGATAACATCCTCTGTTTGATGGCCCATGGAGATGCTTCCTTCTGGCCTAGCACGGTTACAGACATATTTCTTTAGGACTCCCATGAACCTCTCAAAGGGGAACATATTGTGTAGAAATACGGGCCCCAGGATGACAATCTCGTCGACTAGATGAACTAGGACGTGCGTCATGATATTGAAGAAGGATGGTGGGAACACCAGCTCGAAACTGACAAGACATTGCGCCACATCACTCCTTAGCCTTGGTACGATTTCTGGATCAATCACCTTCTGAGAGATTGCATTGAGGAATGCACATAGCTTCACAATGGCTAATCGAACGTTTTCCGGTAGAAGCCCCCCCAATGCAACCGGAAGCAGTTGTGTCATAATCACGTGGCAGTCATGAGACTTTAGGTTCTGAAACTTTTTCTCTAGCATATTTATTATTCCCTTTATATTCGACGAGAAGCCAGTCGTGACCTTCATACTGAGCGGGCATTCAAAGAAGATTTCTTTCTCTTCTTTCGTAAGAGCGTAGCTGGCAGGACCTTTATACTGCTTCGGAGGCATGCTGTCTTTTTCGTGCAAACGTTGCAGGTCCTCTCGTGCCTCAGGTGTATCTTTTGTCTTCCCATACACGCCCAAGAAGCCTAGCAGGTTCATGCAAAGGTTCTTCGTCACGTGCATCACGTCGATTGAGGAGCGGACCTCTAGGTCTTTCCAGTAGGGTAGGTCCCAAAATATAGATTTCTTCTTCCACATGGGTGCGTGTCCCTCAGCGTCATTCGGAACAGCTAGTCCACCGGGACCCTTTCCAAAGATTATGTAGTGTAAATCATTGACCATAGCAAGCACGTGAGACCGGTGCGCATGGCGGGCTTCTTCCGGTGATCTGCCTCGCCTTTGAAATGCTTGCCTTTCTTTCGACATTGATGGTTGGTCGGAAGAAATCGAAGATGGCCCAGGTACACATTCTTCCTGCATTTGTCCAGGTATATACTTTCAGTGTCATCTAAACAGTGCGTGCATGCGTGGTATCCTTTGTTTGTCTGTCCTGAAAGGTTACTGAGAGCGGGCCAATCGTTGATGGTCACGAACAGCAACGCCTTAAGGTTAAATTCCTCCTGTCTGTGCTCATCCCACGTACGTACACCGTTTCCATTCCACAGCTGTAAAAGTTCTTCAACTAATGGCCTTAGGTACACATCAATTTCGTTGCCGGGTTGCTTAGGGCCTTGGATGAGAACTGGCATCATAATGAACTTCCGCTTCATGCACATCCAAGGAGGAAGGTTATACATACATAGAGTCACGGGCCAGGTGCTGTGATTGCTGCTCTGCTCCCCGAAAGGATTAATGCCATTCGTGCTTAAAGCAAACCATACATTCCTTGGGTCCTTTGCAAACTCATCCTAGTACTTTCTCTCGATTTTTCTCCACTGCGACCCGTCAGCGGGTGCTCTCAACTTCCCATCTTTCTTTCGGTTCTCACTGTGCCATCGCATCAACTTGGCATGCTCTTCGTTTCTGAACAGACGTTTCAACCGTGGTATTATAGGAGCATACCACATCACCTTCGCAGGAACCCTCTTCCTGAGGGGCTCTCCGTCAACATCACTAGGGTCATCTCGTCTGATCTTATACCGCAACGCACCGCATATCGGGCATGCGTTCAGATCCTTGTATGCACCGCGGTAGAGGATGCAGTCATTAGGGTATGCATGTATCTTCTCCACCTCCAATCCTAGAGGGCATACGACCTTCTTTGCTGCGTATGTACTGTCGGGCAATTCGTTATCGTTTGGAAGCTTCTTCTTCAATATTTTCAGTAGCTTCTCAAATCCTTTGTCAGCCACAGCATTCTCTGCCTTCCACTGCAGCAATTCCAGTACGGTACCGAGCTTTGTGTTTCCATCTTTGCAATTGGGGTATAACCCTTTTTGGTGATCCTCTAACATGCGATCGAACTTCAGCTTCTCCTTTTGACTAATGCATTGCGTCCTTGCATCGACAATGACCCGGCGGAGATCATCATCATTGGGCACATCGTCTGGTTCCTCTTGATCTTCAGCAGCTTCACCCGTGGCAGCATCATTGGGCACATCGTCTGGTTCCTCTTGATCTTCACCAGCTCCCCCCGTTGCAGCATCACCGTATTCAGGGGGCACATAGTTGTCATCATACTCTTCTTCTTCGCCGTCTTCCATCATAACCCCTATTTCTCCGTGCCTCGTCCAAACATTATAGTGTGGCATGAAACCCTTGTAAAGCAGGTGGGAGTGAAGGATTTTCCGGTTAGAGTAAGACCTCGTATTCCCACATTCAGTGCATGGACAACACATAAAACCATTCTACTTGTTTGCCTCAGCCGCATCGAGAAACTCATGCACGCCCTTAATGTACTTGCGGGTGTGTCTGTCACCGTACATCCATTGCCGGTTCATCTGCGTGCATTATATATAATTAAGTGTCCAAATTAATAGAAGTTCATCATCACATTAAAACCAAAGTGCATACATAGTTCTCATCTAACAACATATAGCTCTCCAGAGCATCTAATTAATTAAACCATACATTGAAACTATGTAAAACATTTCAATGCGAAAACAAATGCGATCATAATCGCAACCAAGGTAACAATTGATCCAACGGCATAATGATACCAAGCCTCGGTATGAATGGCATATTTTCTAATCTTTCTAATCTTCAAGCACATTGCATCCATCTTGATCTTGTGATCATCGACGACATCCGCAACATGCAACTCCAATATCATCTTCTCCTCCTCAATTTTTTTTATTTTTTCCTTCAACAAATTGTTTTCTTCTTCAACTAAATTTAACCTCTCGACAATAGGGTTGGTTGGCATTTCCGATTCACATACATCCTAGATAAATAAAATCTATGTCACGTTGGTCGGCATAATTTTCATAAACAATAAATGAACCAATAGTTATAAAGATAATATACATACCAAATCCGAATCATAGACAGGACGAGGGCCGACGGGGGCGGATACCAAAACCATCGCACTATATAAGATGCAATAATAAATGTAAGAAAATGATACAAGTATCTATCTTAACATACAAGTAAGAATATTTTTCCTTTCAGAAAGAAGATAAGAACAAGAGGCTCACCACGGTGGTGTCGGTGATGAGATCGGCGCGGGTGATCGACGGCGGTGAAGACGGGGACGGGGCGTGACGGACCGCTAAATCTAGACAAATCTCGAGGAAAATAGAGCTTGGAGGTCGAGCTTCGAGAGGAGAAAGCTTAAGTAGTGTGGCTCGGGCATTCCATCGAACACCTCATGTGCATAGGAGGTGAGCTAGAGCACCACAAAGCCCTCTCCCCCTCGGCCAGAAAAAACAGAGCACTGTGCTCTGCTCTTGCGTGAGGGGGTATATATAGGCACCTCATTGGTCCCGGTTGATGACATGAACCGGGACTAAAGGGAAGCCTTTGGTCCCGGTTCAAGCCACCAACCGGGACCAATGGTGGTGGGCCAGGAGCGAGGCCCATTGGTCCCGGTTCGTCCCACCAACCGGGACCAAAAGGTCCAGACGAACCGGGACCAATGGCCCACGTGGCCCGGCCGGCCCCCTGGGCTCACGAACTGGGACCAATGCCCACATTGGTCCCAGTTCTAGACTGAACCGGGACTAATGGGCTGAGCCGGCCTGGACCATAGCCCTGTTTTCTACTAGTGATTGTTCCTACCAACAAAATTCACATCCATAGATTCATTATTATTCTCAATCAAAGTAGACAAGGGCATATCATTAGGATCATAAGAAACACTCTTACTAGCAAATAATTTCATAAGTTCATCCATCTTTCCACTCAAAACATTAATTTCTTCTATCGCATGCAACCTTTTTATTAGTAGATCTTTCAGTATGCCATTGAGAATAATTAACCATAATATCATCTAGGAGCTTAGTAGCTTCTCCTAATATGATTTCCATAAAAGTGCCTCCCGCGGCCGAATCTAAAAGATTTCAAGAAGCAAAATTCAATCCGGCATAAATTTTTTGTATAATCATCCACAAATTCAAACCATGAGTAGGGCAATTACGTATCATTAATTTCACCGTCTCCCAAGATTGTGCAACATGTTCATGATCAAGTTGCTTAAAATTCATAATATCATTTCTAAGAGGGATGATCTTAGCGGGAGGAAAATACTTAGAGATAAAAGCATCTTTGCACTTGTTCCAAGAATCAATACTATTTTTAGGCAAAGACGAAAACCAAGTTTTAGCACGATCTCTAAGTGAAAAAGGAAATACCTTCAATTTAACAATATCATTATCCACATCTTTCTTCTTTTGCACATCACACAAATCAACGAAGCTATTTAGATGGGTAGCGGCATCTTCACTAGGAAGGCCAGAAAATGGATCTTTCATGACAAGATTTAGCAAAGTGGCATTAATTTCACCAAATTCAGCATCGGTAAGAGGAGCAATCGGAGTGCTAATAAAATCATTGTTGTTGGTATTGGTAAAGTCACACAATTTAGTGTTATCTTGAGCCATCATGACAAACAAGCAATCCAACACACAAGCAAACAAAAAGCAAGCGGGCAAAAAGAGGCAAATAGAGAAAGAGAGGGAGGATAGAGAGAGAGAGGGCGAATAAAACGGCAAGGGTGAAGTGGGGGAGAGGAAAACGAGAGGCAAATGGCAAATAATGTAATGCGGGAGAAAAGGGTTATGATGGGTACTTGGTATGTTGACTTTTGCGTAGACTCCCCGGCAACGGCGCCATAAATTCTACTTGCTACCTCTTGAGCACTACGTTGGATTTCCTTGAAGAGGAAAGGATGATGCAGCAAAGTAGAGTAAGTATTTCCCTCAGTTTTTGAGAACCAAGGTATCAATCTAGTAGGAGGTTGCGCGCGCGTCCCTAGTACCTGCACAAAACAAATAACTCCTCGCAACCAACGCGATTAGGGGTTGTCAATCCCTTCACGGTCACTTACGAGAGTGAGATCTGATAGATATGATAAGATAATATTTTTGGTATTTTTGTGATAAAGATGCAAAGTAAAATAAAGGCAAAGTAAAAAGCAAAGGAAATAACTAAGTATTGGAAGATTAATATGATGAAGATAGACCCGGGGGCCATAGGTTTCACTAGTGGCTTTTCTCAAGAGCATAAGTATTTTACGGTGGGTGAACGAATTACTGTTGAGCAATTGACAGAATTGAGCATAGTTATGGAATACCTAGGTATGATCATGTATATAGGCATCACGTCCGAGACAAGTAGACCGACTCCTGCCTGCATCTACTACTATTACTCCACTCATCGACCGCTATCCAGCATGCATCTAGAGTATTAAGTTCATGAAAACAGAGTAACGCCTTAAGCGAGATGACATGATGTAGAGGGATAAATTCATGCAATATGATAAAAACCCCATCTTGTTATCCTCGATGGCAACAATACAATACGTGCCTTGCTGCCCCTACTGTCACTGGGAAAGGACACCGCAAGATTGAACCCAAAGCTAAGCACTTCTCCCATTGCAAGAAAGATCAATCTAGTAGGCCAAACCAAACTGATAATTCAGAGAGACTTGCAAACATAACCAATCATACATAAAAGAATTCATAGAAGATTCAAATATTGTTCATAGATAATCTTGATCATAAACCCACAATTCATCGATCTCAACAAACACACCGCAAAAAAGAAGATTACATCGAATAGATCTCCACAAGAGAGGGGGAGAACATTGTATTGAGATCCAAAAGAGAAGAAGCCATCTAGCTAATAACTATGGACCCGAAGGTCCGAGGTAAACTACTCACACTTCATCGGAGAGGCTATGGTGTTGATGTAGAAGCCCTCCGTGATGGATGCCCCCTCCGGCGGAGCTCCGGAACAAGACCCAAGATGGGATCTCGTGGATACAAAAAGTTGCGGCGGTGGAATTAGGTTTTTGGCTCCGTATCTGATCGTTTGGGGGTACATAGGTATATATAGGAGGAAGGAGTACATCGGTGGAGCAACAGGGGGCCCACGAGGGTGGAGGGCGCGCCTGGGGGGGGGAGGGGTAGGCGCTCCCCTACCTCGTGGCCTCCTCCTTTGTTTCTTGACGTAGGGTCCAAGTCTCCTGGTTCATGTTCGGTGAGAAAATCACGTTCCCGAAGGTTTCATTCCGTTTGGACTCCGTTTGATATTCCTTTTCTTCGAAACCCTAAAATAGGCAAAAAACAGCAATTCTGGGTCGGGCCTCTGGTTAATAGGTTAGTCCCAAAAAATTATAGATACGTTGGAGACGTATCAGATTACCGTTCCACTCTCGTGCGGATCTTACTCTGGTTGATCTATGAGGTTCGGTAGTAACTTGATCAGAAGCTTCATGATCATCATCATTAGCTTCCTCACTTACTGGTGTAGGAATCACTGGAACTGATTTCAGTGATGAACTACTTTCCAATAAAGGAGAAGGTACAATTACCTCATCAAGTTCTACTTTCCTCCCACTCACTTCTTTCAAGAGAAACTCTTTCTCTAGAAAGGATCCATTCTTAGCAACGAATATCTTGCTTCGGATCTGTGATAGAAGGTGTACCCAACAGTCTCCTTTGGGTATCCTATGAAGACACATTTCTCCGATTTGGGTTCGAGCTTATCAGGTTGAAGCTTTTTTACATAAGCATCGCAGCCCCAAACTTTAAGAAACGACAACTTAGGTTTCTTGCCAAACCACAGTTCATAAGGTGTCGTCTCGACGGATTTTGATGGTGCCCTATTTAACGTGAATGCAACTGTCTCTAAAGCATATCCCCAAAACGATAGCGGTAAATCAGTGAGAGACATCATAGATCGCACCATATCTAATAAAGTGCGATTACGATGTTCGGACACACCATTACGTTGTGGTGTTCCAGGTGGCGTGAGTTGCGAAACTATTCTGTATTGTTTCAAATGAAGACCAAACTCATAACTCAAATATTCACCTCCACGATCAGGTCGTAGAAACTTAATTTTCTTGTTACGATGATTTTCCACTTCACTCTGAAATTCTTTGAACTTTTCAAATGTTTCAGACTTATGTTTCATCAAGTAGATGTACCCACATCTGCTCAAATCATCTGTGAAGGTAAGAAAATAACGATATCCGCCACGAGCCTCAATGTTCATTGGACCACATACATCAGTATGTATGATTTCCAATAACTCTGTTTCTCGCTCCATTGTTCCAGAGAACATAGTTTTAGTCATCTTTCCTATGAGGCATGGTTCGCAAGTACCAAGTGATTCATAATCAAGTGATTCCAGAAGTCCATCAGAATGGAGTTTCTTCATGCGCTTTACACCAATATGACCCAAACGGCAGTGCCACAAATAAGTTGCACTATCATAGTCAACTCTGCATCTTTTGGCTTCAATACTATGAACATGTGTATCACCACTATCAAGATTTAGTAAAATAGGCCACTCATCAAGGGTGCATGACCATAAAAGATATTACTCATATAAATAGGACAACAATTATTCTCTGATTTAAATGAGTAACCATTTCGCATCAAAGAAGATCCAGATATAATGTTCATGCTCAATGCTAGCACCAAATAACAATTATTTAGGTCTAAAACTAATCCCGAAGGTAGATGTAGAGGTAGCATGCCGACGGCGATCACATCGACTTTGGAACCATTTCCCACACGCATTGTCACCTCGTCCTTAGCCAATCTTTGCTTAATCCGTAGCCCCTGTTTCAAGTTGCAAATATTAGCAACAGGACCAGTATCAAATACCGAGGTGCTACTGTGAGCATTAGTAAGGTACACATCAATAACATGTATATCAAATATACCTTTCACTTTGCCATCCTTCATCTCTGCCAAATACTTGGGGCAGTTCCGCTTCCAGTGACCAGTCCCTTTGCAGTAGAAGCACTCAGTTTCAGGCTTAGGTCCAGACTTGGGTTTCTTTACTTGAGCAGCAACTGGCTTGCTATTCTTCTTGAAGTTCCCCTTCTTTCCTTTACCCTTTTTCTTGAAACTATTGGTCTTGTTGACCATCAACACTTGATGCTCCTTCTTGATTTCTACCTCCGTAGCCTTTAGCATTGCGAAGAGCTCGGGAATAGTCTTATCCATCCCTTGTGTATTATAGTTCATCACGAAGCTCTTGTAGCTTGGTGGCAGTGATTGAAGAACTCTGTCAATGACACTATCATCAGGGAGATTAACTCCTAGCTGAGTCAAGTGGTTGTGGTACCCAGACATTCTGAGTATATGTTCACTGACAGAACTATTCTCCTCCATTTTGCAGCTGTAGAACTTATTGGAGACTTCATATCTCTCAATCTGGGCATTTGATTGAAATATTAACTTCAACTCCTGGAACATCTCATATGCTCCATGATGTTCAAAACGTCGTTGAAGTCCTGGTTCTAAGCCGTAAAGCATGGCATACTGAACCATCGAGTAGTCATCAGCTTTGCTCTACTAGGTGTTCACAACATCCGGCGTTGCTCCTACAACGGGTTTGTCACCTAGCGGTGCTTCCAGGATGTAATTCTTCTGTGCAGCAATGAGGATAATCCTCAAGTTACAGACCCAGTCCGTGTAGTTGCTACCATCATCTTTCAACTTAGCTTTCTCTAGGAACGCATTAAAATTCAACGGAACAACAGCACGGGCCATCTATCTACAACAACATAGTCATGCAAAATACTATCAGGTACTAAGTTTATGATAAATTACAGTTCAATTAATCAAATTATTTAAGAACTCCTACTTAGATAGACATCTCTCTAATCATCTAAGTGATCACGTGATCCATATCGACTAAACCATGTCCGATCATCACGTGAGATGCAACAGTTTTCAATGGTGAACATAACTATGTTGATCATATCTACTATATGATTCACGTTCGACCTTTCGGTCTCAGTGTTCTGAGGCCATATCTGCTTATGCTAGGCTCGTCAAGTTTAACCTGAGTATTCTGCATGTGCAAAACTGGCTTGCACCCGTTGTATGTGAATGTAGAGCTTATCACACCCGATCATCACGTGGTGTCTCAGCACGACGAACTGTAGCAACGGTGCATACTCAGGGAGAACACCTGTACCTTGAAATTTAGTGAGAGATCATCTTATAATGCTACCGCCAAACTAAGCAAAATAAGATGCATAAAGGATAAACATCACATGCAATCAATATAAGTGATATGATATGGCCATCATCATCTTGTGCCTTTGATCTCCATCTCCAAAGCACCGTCATGATCACCATCGTCACCAGCTTGACACCTTGATCTCCATCGAAGCATCATTTTCATCTCGCCAACTATTGCTTCTATGACTATCGCTACCTCTTAGTGATAAATTAAAACAATTACGTGGCGATTGCATTTCATACAATAAATCGACAACCATATGGCTCCTGCCAGTTGCCGATAACTCTGTTACAAAACATGATCATCTCATACAATAAAATTTAGCGTCATGTCTTGACCATATCACATCACAACATGCCCTGCAAAAACAAGTTAGATGTCCTCTACTTTGTTGTTGCAAGTTTTACGTGGCTGCTACGGGCTGAGCAAGAACCGTTCTTACCTACACATCAAAAACCACAACGCGGTATAGTGATTGATTTTTGACCTTCAGAAAAACCTTGTTCATTGAATCCAATTCAACTAAAGTTGGAGAAACTGACACCCACTAGCCACCTCCGTGCGAAGCGCGTTGGTAGAAACAGTCTCGCGTAAGCGTACGCGTAATGTCGGTCTGAGCCGCTTCATCCAACAATACCGCTAAATCAAGAACCAACTAGTGATGGCGAGCAATATGTATATACCTATGCCCACAACTCCTTTGTGTTCTACTCGTGCATATAACATCTATGCATAGACCTGGCTCGGATGCCACTGTTGGGAACACAATAATTTCAAAATTTTCCTACGCACACGCAAGATCTATCTAGGTGATGCATAGCAACGAGAGGGGAGAGTGTTGTCTATGTACCCTTGTAGACCCTAAGCGGAAGCGTTATGACAATGCGGTTGATGTAGTCGTACATCTTCACGATCCGACCGATCCTAGTGCGAATGTATGGCACCTCCGCTATCTACACACGTTCAGCTCGGTGACGTCCCACGAACTCTCGATCCTGCTGAGTGTCGAGGGAGAGCTTCGTCGGCACGACGGCGTGATGACAACGATGATGATGCTACTGGCACAGGGCTTCGCCTAAGCACTACGATGATATAACCGAGGTGGATTATGGTGGAGGGGGGCACCACACACGGCTAAGACAATGATCAACTTGTGTGTCTATGGGGTGCCCACTCCCCCGTATATAAAGGAGTGGAGGAGGGGGGAGGGCCGACCCTCTATGGCGCGCCCTAGGGGAGTCCTACTCCCACCAGGAGTAGGATTCCCCCCTTCCAAGTAGTAGGAGTAGGAGAGAAGGAAGGGGAGGAGAAGGGAAAGGAAAGGGGGCCCACCCAATTCAGATTGGGCTAGGGGGGCGCATGTCCCACCTTTTCCCTTCCTCTCCTCTATTCCACTAAGGCCCAATAAGGCCCATATACTCCCTGGGGGGTTCCGTAACCTCCCGGTACTTCGGAAAATGCTCGAACTCATCCGGAACCATTCATATGTCCAAACATAGGCTTCCAATATATCGATCTTTATGTCTCGATCATTTCGAGACTCCTCATCATGTCCGTGATCATATCCGGGACTCCGAACTACCTTTGGTACATCAAAACACATAAACTCATAATACCGATCATCACTGAACGTTAAGCGTGCGGACCCTACGGGTTCGAGAGCAATGTAGACATGACCGGGACTCATCTCCGGTCAATAACCAATAGCGGAACCTGAATGCTCATATTGGTTCCTACATATTCTACGAAGATCTTTATCGGTCAAACCGCACAAGAACATACATTGTTCCCTTTGTCATCGGTATGTTACTCGCCTGAGATTCGATCGTCGGTATCTCAATACCTAGTTCAATCTCGTTATCGGCAAGTCTCTTTACTCGTTCCGTAATGCATTATCCTACAACTAACTCATTAGTCACATTGCTTGCGAGGCTTGTAGTGATGTGCATTACCGAGAGGGCCCAGAGATACCTCTCCGATACTCGGTGTGACAAATCCTAATCTCGATCTATGCCAACTCAACAAACACCATCGGAGACACCTATAGAGCATCTTTATAGTCACCCAGTTATGTTGTGACGTTTGATAGCACACTAAGTGTTCCTCCGATATTCGGGAGTTGCATGATCTCATAGTCATAGGAACATGTATAAGTTATGGAGAAAGCAATAGCAACAAACTAAACGATCATCGTGCTAAGCTAATGGATGGGTCAAGTCAATCACATCATTCTCTAATGATGTGATCCCGTTAATCAAATGACAACTCATGTCTATGGTTAGTAAACATAACCATCATTGATTCAACGAGCTAGTCAAGTAGAGGCATACTAGTGACACTTTGTTTGTCTATGTATTCACACGTGTACTAAGTTTCTGGTCAATACAATTCTAGCATGAATAATAAACATTTATCATGATATAAGTAAATATAAATAACAACTTTATTATTGCCTCAAGGGCATATTTCCTTTAGTGTTGCGCCATCCATTTTGGCATTGTAATGTCAATGATTGATACAAATATATGAAGGGTTTTACTTTGTTTTAAAATTGGCATGAATCAATTTGTATATTTTAGTAATTGTTTGACTTGATTTGGTACATTGTAAATGTGGTGTGCATTCTCTTTATTTCATGTTCCATCATTTTTTGGTAGATTTGTTGGGGTTACATGGTCCAACAAAAGAGCTCTATTATCTCCCTTATTGTTAGTAGGGTTTAACTTCTCCACTAATGACTAGTCTAGGTTGTGTGCATATGTGAATAGGCCATGGGCACCCCACCCCCCTCGTAATCCCTTCTAATCAAGAAATCATAACAAATCTGGATAAAAATGCAAAGAACAGGAGAACATATGAATGTCGAAAAATGCAATTTAATAAAAATCAATAATAATTTCGATATTCACCTCCTATTAATGGTAAATGCATCGGTGGATCAACTTATGGCTCAAGGTTGTACATGCACATGTCATCTTAATTCAAGTATCAATATGTAATAGTTACCAAAACATCATGTTGCAAAGAAATTGAACCCTAATAAGTGCCACATGTGTGGCATGAAGCAATTCCGCCCTGACATTTTTGGATGGCAAGTTTAGTACCCGAGGATATTAACTTTCTGTTTGGATGGCAAGCTTCTGTTTTTTGGGGGTTTTAAGATGGCAACTTTAGCATAAAAAATGTCAGGATAACGTTACTTTGTGCCACACGTATAGCACTGATCATTTGGGAAGAAATTTGACAAACCGAAGATATATGGAAGTTTTCACGAACATAATATTGCCCCCTCTCTAGAAGGTTGTGGTGCTTAATTTCCATAGCCTTCCCTCCCCTCCCGAACATGGACTTAGCCTATGGGATACCTCCATGGGATTTTCATTCTTCCGTTGACCTTGTGCTCACCATCTTTTGATTCACCTGTCGTGGTTCTAAGTCTGACAGTAGAATAGTGGGTATGTAGGAGGAGGCAACATCCTAGCTATGGTGAGGTTGTGCACGCAAGATTTACGAGTTTAGGCCCTTCTCGGAGGAAGTAATAGCCCTACGTCTCAGTGCCCGGAGGCGGTCGACTGGATTATGTGTGAAGTTATAAGGGGTGCGAACCCTTGTCCCAGTGGAGGGGGGTGGCTTATATAGAGTGCGCCAGGACCCCAGCCAGCCCATGTTACAAGGTGCCCATTGTACATTAAGGTGAGATGTTACTGGTAATGCCAACAATAACGACATATAAATGATCATTAACGCTATGGAGTGAACGCCTGACCGTTGCCATCTAGAGTGACTTTAGATCTTCTGTACTCCGAGTGGTTTCTAGTACGGTCGAATGATGATATACTGGTCGAATGGAATTGGGTTATCCGAGTGGAATTGTTGGTCGAGTGGGTTGCACTCTGAGGTGATTCCAGTCGGTGGATGCTGCTGTGCTTTGAATGCCATTGATCTTAGGGCAGTGTCCTTGGGAAGGGCATCTAGGTCAGGCCTATTACCCTACCCTAGGTACATGTCATCGTCATTAGCCCCCGAATGGGTCGAGATCCAAGGGGAGAAGAGGTTGAAGATGGTTCCGACCCAATTCTTATGCTTCGGGGGCATTTTACTTGGTTCGACGAACCACGCTAGAACTTCAACTTTATTTTCAGTCGCCTTGATCCATTCAGAGTTTGTCGAGTGAACTTATTCTGATATTGTTGGGGATATTACTATCAGTATGACCTGCCCAGGAGGGGCCGAGTCAGCCCCAATGGCGGGTTACATAAGAAGCCCAGTGAACATCCAAGATGATAGTTTATTAAACCTTATAGAAGGCCCAAAGGCCTGGGGGCGGCTTAAGGCCCGATATTGTAAACCGCCGTATGTAAGGAAAGACTTGTAAAGAAAGGCATGTAAAGGAAGTGACCGAGCCGGACACGATTATGAGCCGGCCGGGACTCTGTAGGCCACCAGGCGTCAACCCATGTATATAAGGGGACGACCCGGTGGCGGCTGAGGGCAAGAAACAACAAATCGATAACCAAGCCGACGAGTTGAGCCTCTTGGTGATCGAAACCCCAGCAATACCAATCCCAACTAGACGTAGGCTTTTACCTTCATCGTAAGGGGCCTAACTAGTATAAAACCCTCTCGTGTCCTTTGTCCTGATTAACCCCTTTAAGCTTCCTAGTGCGATGGCCCTACGACTAAGTCCTTGCTTTAGGACATCTTCCGTGACAATTCCACGACAGTTGGCACCCACCGTGGGGCCAGCGCATGGTGGATTTGAGTTCTTGAAGGGCAACTTCGAAGTGCTCAAGGGATACGCTGTGGGCCGGATGACCAAGAGTCGTTGCGGCAAGCTCTACATCGATGACGAAGGCTGGGGCCCGGAGGCCGGCTCAATTGAGTACGGATACCGGGTCCCCTTCGGCGGAATTCACGTCTTCATAGGCCGGATCGGTGAGTCCGGTCCTGAGCCGGACATCCACACCAACCTCATCGAAATGGCTCGGCGCACGAGGACCGCCCGTGTTCAATCTACCGTAAAGCATGCCTTTGTAGGCTGCGTCCACGACGGTGAATACTCTGAAGGATCGGTGGAGGGCGGTGAGACGGCCATCTGTTCTGATACTGCTTCATCAATGGGCGAGACGAACTCTTTGTACCAACTGCAGGACGGCATGCTCGGGGGCTGTTCCGATGGCAGGAGTATTCCGGACCCTCTTGAGCCGCCGAATTGGGCCAGAGTCTTCATGACAGGGACACAGCCCGGGCAGAACTCTACAGCAGTGACGGCAACAGCTACCAGGTCGGCTGCAACCAGGTCAGGAGACCCCGCGTGCCCCCAGCTCAGATCTTGATGGACCTCATGGATAAACTGATGACTCTGTTGACTGCCGTGGTAGAGCCGGCGGATAAAGCCCAACATGACGCAGAGGTGGCACGCGTACGTGAAGAGATGGTGCAAGCTAAAGAAAATCTAGCCGCAGAGGAAGTCAGGATGGCAGCAGAGCGGACGGCTTTCGACGTTCATGCTCAACAGCTTCAAGCGGGGACCTTCCGGCTCTCGGTGGATCTGAACGCGTCGAATGAGGTCATGAGGAGGAGGCATCAGAAAACCCAATCACGTCTGCCTCTAACGCTCGATCCTAGGAATCTTTTTCACACACCCGAAGCCGGGGGAAGTAACCCGCCGGAGGCACCTCGGATTACAACACCCGGCGCACCGATCCAGCCGCACACCATGGATCCGCCTTGTATAATTACCGCTTTGCCACATTACGTCCCAACGCCACTGGGACACTTCTCCAACCCTTTGGAAAACCTCATCGCATCATCGGCTCGTCTGGCGGCTCTTCCAATGGAAGGTGACTCACTGGTGGCAATTGAAACACGGAGGGTAAGAGAACTTCTTCAAATAGCTCTGGCGCAGCAGGATGCATACTCCTACAGTCGAGACAGGATCCATTCAACTCCTCGCCCAAGCTGGAGCCCAAGTTACAGTAGGCATATGGAATCCGCAGATATGTCAAGCAATGCTCAACGCCACAACCGTCCATACATGCATGAGCCGATACGGGCTGGAGCCCTTAACTTGGCGGATCAGGAGAGGATTCGTCAAGAGGCACAATGAGCAGTTCAAATGGTAGCAGACCAGGCAGCTCATCAAACTTTTCCGGCTTATCCATCAACCTCGGTTGAGGCAGGAGTGGCCACAAGAACCGGAGGCGTTCCTTGCTTGGTGCCGGCCATACGTAATGAGCGTTTGCCAAAGGACTTTAAGGGGCCTCATAAGGTACCTAATTACACGGCTGACTTACAGCCCGAGGCTTGGATTGAGAGTTATGAGATGGCTATGGAGTTATTGGAGGTCAGCGATACAGCAATGGCAAAGTATTTCACTATGATGTTAGATGGAACAACTCGTACTTGGTTGAAGGGATGGCCACCCAATTCTATCGGCTCATGGACGGAGTTGAAGGCCCGGTTCATCCAGAACTTTAAAGACATGTGTAAGCAGCCTATGTCGATTGTGGACCTAACCAATTGCAAGCAAGAGGATGGTGAATCCACAATCCATTGGGTGCGCCGGGTCAAGGAGATAATACATTCATCTGATAAGGTGGATGCCGGCTCAGCAGTCTTGATGTTGGAGAAAAATTGCCGTTTTGAACCTCTGAAGCAGAAGCTGGGGCGGCTCAAGCGTGACTGTAATGACATGGGAACGTTGATGGCGGCTCTCGTCAAGTATGCTGATTCTGATACTACTAAGGACCTGGTGTCTGACGAAGAAAAGGCAACGAAGGGAAAGAAGAAAGGTAACAGCAAGGGTCACCAGCATAACCCGGCAAATCAAGTAGGTAATAAACGTAAGGCTGATGAGTTTGTTGCTAACACCAATGCACAGGGCGGAAATCAACGGCGCAAGGGCAGACAGCCCCCTCGGTCGGGCGGGTCAGGTCCCACCCTTGAGCAATTATTGAATGAGCCTTGTCCAAAACACGACACCCGGGAGAAGCCAGCCACCCACCTGTGGAAAGATTGTACGATCATGAAGGCGTTTAAAAATTCAAACTCGTTTGATGGAGGTCACGGCCCAGGTGGCGGCTCAGGTGGAGGCGGTTTCCAAGGCCCGGGCGCCGGCTTAGGTGGAGGAGGATTCCACGGTCAGGGTCATCCTGGTAACCAAGGAGGGTATAATCCGCAACCCGGCCAAGGTAATCAGCAGCAGCAGTCCGGATATCAGAGCAATCCGAAGCAGCTGAATAGTGGGCAATACCATGTATTCACCACTAGCTTATGTAAGAGAGACCAGAAACTTCACAAGAGGGCCGTCAATGCCGTTGAGCCGGCGGTTCCACGTTACTTACGTTGGTCAGAGCAGCCTATTGTGTGGAGCAGAGAGGATCACCCACCCCGGGTCGATAATCCGGGTCACTTGGCTTTGGTGGTAGCACCTCAGGTTGGTGGATACAAATTCACTAAAGTACTCATGGATGGAGGCAGCATCATCAACATCATCTATTATGAGACGTTCCGCCGGATGGGATTGACTGATAAGAGTCTTAAACAATCCAACACTGTTTTTCACGGTGTGGTTCTTGGCAAGTCGGCATACCTAGTGGGTAAGATTGAACTGGAAGTAGCCTTTGGGGATGAGTATGACTCCAGAGCAGAAAAATTAACCTTTGAGGTGGTTAAGATCAAAAGCCCGTATCATGCTCTGTTTGGACGGCCGGCTTATGCCAAATTCATGGCTCGGCCGTGTTATGTGTATTTGCAGCTTAAGATGCCGGGTTATAAGGGCACCATCACAGTACACGGGAGCTGGAAAATAGCCTTGGAGTGTGAAGAAGGTGATGCTGCCTATGCTGAATCTGTCTGTGCAACAGAGGAGTTAAATTTTTACAAAGATCATGTTGACCCGGTAGACATGACGTCATTAAAGAAACCAACAACAGAGCATGAGCCGGTGTTGAAGTTCAAATCAGCTGATGACACCAAGATGGTTGACTTTGTGCCTGGCGACTCATCCAAGCAGTTCATCATCAGTGCTAACTTGGATCCAAAATAGGAAAGCGCGCTCATCGAGTTCATCCGTGAGAACCGGGACATCTTCGCATGGAAACCTTCAGACATGCCGGGTGTCCCGAGGGAACTCGCTGAGCACACTCTCAATATTGATCCAAAGTTTAAACCTGTCAGACAATTTCTCCGACGGTTCAATGAAGAAAGGCGCAAGGCCATTGGAGAAGAGGTGGCCCGGCTTTTGGCAGCTGGGTTCATTGTAGAAGTCTTTCACCCAGAGTGGTTAGCCAACCCGGTGCTTGTACTAAAAAAGAATGGCACCTGGCGTATGTGTGTGGATTACACCGATCTGAACAAGGCTTGTCCGGCTGATCCTTTTGCCCTCCCCCGTATTGATCAGATCATTGATGCTACGGCGGGTTGCGCACGTTTGAGTTTCTTGGATGCTTATTCCGGTTATCATCAGATCAAGATGGCAGTTAAGTATCAGGAGAAGACGGCTTTTATCACTCCTTTTGGGGCTTTCTGTTATGTGTCTATACCTTTTGGGCTTAAGAGTGCCCAGGCGACTTACCAACGGTGTGTGCAGAATTGTCTTCACGATCAAATTGGGCGTAATGTTCATGCTTATGTGGATGATATAGTGGTAAAATCCAGGAAAGAGGAAACCTTGGTCACAGATCTGAAAGAGACTTTCGATAATCTCTGGGTCTATAAAATGATGCTTAACCCGGCCAAGTGTGTTTTTGGAGTCCCAACCGGCAAGCTCTTGGGTTTTTTGGTGTCTAACCGAGGTATTGAGGCTAACCCAGAGAAAATCAAGGCAATTACATCCCTGGCCAAACCAACATGCATCAATGACGTTCAACGACTGGCGGGCCGTGTTGCTGCTTTGAGCCGGTTCATAAGCCGGTTAGGGGAGAAGGCAATGCCTCTGTATCAGATGATGAAGAAAACAGATGATTTTGTTTGGAGCGATGCTGCAAACTCAGCTTTTGAAGATCTGAAAACACAGCTTGCTAAGCCGCAGGTCCTGGCTGCTCCAGTTGAGAAAGAGCCGCTGTTGTTATACGTGGCCGCCAACTCACGAGCTGTTAGTGTGGCTATTGTGGTTGAGCGCAAGGAGGCTGGCAAGGAGCATCCGGTTCAACGGCCGGTTTACTACGTTAGTGAGGTGCTAATTGAATCCAAGCAACGATATCCACATTGGGAGAAGCTCGTATATGGGATGTTCATGGCAAGCCGGAAGCTTAAGCATTACTTTCAGGCACATCCAATCACCATGGTTAGCTCTGCTCCTTGGGGAGACATCATTCAAAACAGAGAAGCCACTGGGCGAGTCGCCAAGTGGGCAATTGAGCTTGGGGTCTCATGGGTTGAAGTATGTGCCACGTACCGCGATCAAATCTCAAGCACTGGTTGACTTCATTAATGACTAGACAGAGATGCAGATGCCAGAAGAGAAACCAGACAACACGTATTGGACTATTCATTTTGATGGGTCCAGACAGTTGGAAGGCTCGGGGGCCGGAGTTGTGTTAACCTCTCCGCGAGGTGAAATTTTTTGTTATGTGTTACGGTTGATGTTTCCTTGCACTAACAATGCAGCAGAGTATGAAGCCTTGCTCCATGGTCTTCGAGTGGCAAAAGAGATGAGTTTGAGTCGGGTCAGATGGCTTGGCGACTCAGATCTAGTGGCTCAACAGGTATCAGGCAAGTGGGATTCCAAGGACCCTCTCATGGCGGCTCATCGCCGGGAGGTTGATGCTGTTGCAAGGCATTTAAAGGTTATCAGGTGGAGCACATTGACCATCGAAAGAACGAAGCGGCTGATGCCTTAAGCCGGTTGGGGTCTCAGCATAAGCCGGTACCACCTAACACCTTTTTGGATGTTTTGCATAACCCCTCTATCAAGTTGCCCATAGAAGAAGATTTAGTTGTTCCTAACCCGGAGGCGCAGTTGGTGGCGGCTCTTCATGTCATCCTAGATTGGACAATGCCATTCTTGGCCTACATGACCCGGGGAGAGTTACTAGCGGATGAGACCCTGGCTCGACAGATAACCCGGCGGTCTAAGTCAATGACGGTTTCGGATGGAGAGTTATACCATCGCAGTGTTTCCGGAGCATTTCAGCGGTGTGTTTCCCCCGAAGAAGGTCAAGAAATCCTTCATGAGATCCATGAAGGCAATTGTGGTCATCACGCCGGGTCAAAATCTCTGGTGGCCAAGGCTTTTCGTCACTGTTTTTACTGGTTGACGGTTCACGCTGATGCAGAAGATCTGGTCAGCAGATGTGATGGATGTCAAAAGTTTGCACGACGGGCGCATGTGCCGGCTCAGGAGCTCCGGATGATTCCAATCACTTGGCCGTTTGCGGTCTGGGGGCTTGACATGGTGGGACCTTTCAAAAGGTCTAAGGATAAAAAGACACATCTCTTGGTGGCAGTTGATAAATTCACTAAGTGGGTTGAGGCGAAGCCAGTGAGTAAGTGTGACGTGGCCACGGCGGTTCAGTTCATGAAAAAGGTGATCTTCCGTTTTGGTTTTCCACACAGCATTATCACTGACAATGGCACTAATCTATCCCAAGGGGCTATGGAGGAGTTTTGTCAACGTGAGCACATCCGGCTTGATGTTTCTTCTGTAGCTCATCCTCAATCCAATGGTCAAGCTGAGAGAGCCAATCAGGAAATTTTGAAAGGTCTCAAACCCCGGCTTATGGTTCCCTTACAGCGAACGCCGGGTTGTTGGGTAGAGGAATTACCCTCGGTGTTGTGGAGTATCAACACCACACCTAACAGGTCGACAGGTTACACACCTTTCTTCATGGTTTATGGAGCAGAAGCTGTGTTGCCTAGTGACATCCGTCATGACTCGCCCCGTGTGGCGGCTTATGTTGAAGCTAATAATGAACAAGCCAGACAGGATGCACTTGACTTGTTGGATGAAGAAAGAGACTTAGCAGCGGCCCGGTCAGCAATTTATCAACAGGACCTGCGCCGTTATCACAGCCGCCGGGTTAAGTCCAGGACTTTTCAGGAAGGCGACCTGGTGCTCCGGCTCATCCAGGATCTGTCAGATGCACACAAGTTATCCCCACCTTGGGAAGGACCCTTTGTGGTCAGTAAGAACTTAAACAACAGGTCATATTACCTCATTGACGTTCGAGAGCACAAAGACTCACGTAAGTCGGAGGAGGAGACCCGCCGGCCGTGGAACATTGCTCAACTTCGGCCATACTACACCTGAGCCACCGGCTCTCATCATGTACATACTTTGACATTGTATATACCATGATAAGTAATAAAGTAAGACCATCGGTCTCTTTTCTTTTCAAAGATTATGCATCTTTGTTATTTCTTATTTTCAAATGACTATTAAGGAGCCGATCATATTTGAATCAAGTTTAACCTTTTTTGGTCCGGCTTATGATCGTATCCGAATCTAGCTGCAAATCTGATGGTCACTTGGGGGCTTCCTGTTCAAACATAGGTCGTATTCGAACCAAAGAGAACATAGCTGTCGTAACCCTCTTGATCGGCTCAAGGCCAAACTCACTTGGGGGCTTCTTGATCATATCCGAATCATAGCTTAACTCCTTTTGGGTCCGACTTGGATCGTATTCGAATTAGGGTCGTTAAAAACCTCTCAAGGTCATTTGGGGGCTTACTGTTCAAACATAGGTCGTATTTGAACCAAAGAGAACATAGCTGTCGGTACCCTCTTGATCGGCGCAACGCCAAAACCACTGGGGGCTATATGGTCGTATTCGAACCTTAGCTTAACCCCTTTGGTCCGGTTTACTGATCGTATTCGAATCAGAAGCCCCCAACCTTTTGAATACAAGGTTAAATTATGCTTATTATCTGTTGTTTGCCTTTTAGTTTTGTTGTTGTATCAATATTACAAATAATTAGCCTGGTCTTCTTCACCGGCTTGACTATTTGCCAACACAGCTACCAAGGTATAATGATCATTGATTATTCAAAAGCATTGACTTCTCATAAAGTTTGAATTATTAATTTCATCACCCGGGTTATTCAAGCCGGTGGTCTAAGGATCAAAAGGTACAAGGTATGGTTATTACTTATACACAATTACCTGCTGCATTAACTAAAAGAGTTAGTCTCAGCCCTTGTCCTTTGTTTATATCTGTCTCTGGTTCCTATTATGGTAAACATGTTGGCTATAAATCGGGTGTTTTAACCCGTTTGGTTCTAAGCCGCCAAGCCAGTCTTTTCTTTGTATATACAGGAACAAAGTTCAAATGTTGCAGAAACAAACATTAAATACGATGCATACATTGGCATCAGGAAACATAGAATCACATAGAAGTGTTTTATGCATGATGGCATAAGCAAAGCATACAGTGTTTTCACAGCTAAGCTATTACAAGTCTTTATAAGCCCACGAAGATGATCATTGTTCCTCCCGTGCCGGTTCACCACCTTCTGTTGGCTGGAAGTTGGGTTTTGACCAATCAAAACCATTCACGGTGACAAATTCGGCTTTGTCGTTGATCAGGACGACCGGGTCAACTTCCAGGGCAAATGTGTTTTCTCTTACCGGTGGGATCAAATCTATTACCTTGTATGAGGGAGTGGCCATCTTCTTATTCTCACTATCAAAACCCGGCTGATATTTGTCAATATTGGTATCATCTCCAAGGGTAGTTGCCTGAGGCCGGACTCCGCGCACGCAAGCCATGAAGTTATCCGCTCAAACGGAGATCCATCTTCCTTCACGGTGGGATAGCCTCTGGCCACGTCCGCCGGGTCTAGGTCTGGCACCCAAGCCTTGGAATGGCTCAGGGCAGTCAAAGCCCCGGCTCGCGCACAGGAGCGTTTCACTTCTTGAAATCTGGTAGGCAGGATTGACAGTTTCTTCAGGATGTCGCTGAGCCAGTTGGGTCCTTGATTGGCAGGAGAGATGGCGGCAAGTGCTCGCTGTGCGCCAATATATAGTTGTTCTACCAAAGTATACACTGCCTTCAGTTTAATCAAAGGATCTTGGCTCAGATTTTTGCTTCGTGGGCCTGCACATATTTTATACACAAGGTCAGCTGGCGGCTTATACTCCGGATCAGTAAAACGCACATAAAATTAAAGTCAAATGGCTTACCAAAGATGGCAGCCACCATTTGAGACACCCGGCCCTTTAACCCGTTCAGCTCTGTTGAAATCTCTTCAAGGGCTGTTTCAGCCTTCTCAGCGCGTTGGGTTAGAAGCGTTTTTTCCTCTTCCCAAGTTTTCTTCTTGGCAGCGAAGCTGGTCTTTAAATTTTCCGTCTCAAAGAGACTTATTTGCAGTTTGGAGTTAGCAGATTTGATTTCTGCCTCCTGACTCGCTAGCCGGGTCTTTGCATCAGTCAATTGCGAGTTCAATTCAGATAAGGCATTCTACAAAACATTCTGATGAGTCAAGATTTTGCTTCAAGTTCAAAAATCAAGATTCAAGTCTTAAGTACTTTACAAAAAACCACTTGACACTTGGGGGCTAATGTATGCCAAATCAAATTTTTATGACTAAAGACATACTTTAAGTCCCAAGTACCTTACAAAGTAACATCACTTGGCACTTGGGGGCTAATGTATGCAGTTCAACAAGTTTCTCAAGGTTAAGCCGGAGTATTAAGTCCTTTGAATACGGTACCAAACAATTTAAAGTACCGACTCACTTATGATCAAAATGAACCGGCCCTTGGGGACTACAGGTGAAGCTTTGTTCTATTGAATTCAAGAAAAGTTTCAAAGGTAAAGATCTCGGCCTATATTTTAAAGTCTACAGATCATTCCAGTTCTCTCATAATCTGAAGACTTGGAGGCTGAAGGAATATAGATAAGCCGGAAGAACGTACCTCGCATTTCAACTATAGCTGTTTGACCATTTCAATCTCAGAGTCGCGACTGGAGTGTACATGGCTGAGGTAGCCGGAAAAAATATCATTGGCATTTAGATGGTCATAGTTGCCAACCTCAAAGCGAACTTTCTGCCTCTCCAATGCCTCTTGTTTCGTAGTACACCGAGCCAGCACGGTTGGATTCCCTGGTTCAATAAAGCGGCTCCCGGTGATCTGAACGTCTTGTGCAGACGGTGATGGCGGGTTGGCTGAGCTTGATGGTCCAGTAGTAGAAGGGTTCACAGTGGTTTCATCAAAGAACGGCTCAGGAGGATTTGCTTCTACATCAACAGGCGGGTCTGCTGGAGCGTCGGTTAATGGAGAAGATGGCCTGGCCGGGTCAGATGCAAGCACTGGCGGGTCTTCCACCGGTTTAGCTACCTTCGTTTTCTTGGATTTAGCTTGGCCACTAAGAAAAATGTTGCAAGATTGTCAGTATAAAGATACAATTTGAACAACCCAGAAAATATGAGGATTTTTCATTACCCAGGGGCAGTCTTGAAGGACATAAATTGCATCTGTGATGAGTCACTAGAAGAGCGAGACACCTCCTAAAAGGATAAAATAGAGTTAAAAGAAATACAAGGGGAAGGATCCATTAAACAGAGTTAAAGACAGAAAGAGGTAAACCTCATTCGGACGCTTCTGACGAGTTTGTTGAAGAACGACAGCCGGCTCATCTTCAGTCCAAGCTTGATGGCGGCTCTCATGTTGCTGCTTTTTCAAACAAAAGTTGGGATCCAAGTGAGCTAAAGGGTTAGAAAACCTTACTTTACGGATCACTCATCGAACTTTTTGTCTTGGCAAGGGCTCTAAGTCGGAGGAAATGATAGTTACCTCTGCTTCCACAGCCTGACTGGCCCCAGTGTCATCCTGGTAATGATCAATGTCAATAAGATTGTTAAAAAATTGGCCAAGGTAATCAAGGGCTACCTCCGAATCAGATGTATCATCAAGCTTCATCAAATCTTCAATAGTGCTCTTTTTCTTCTTTTTCGACCTCCGGGTCGTTTTCTTGGCGTTTATGGCGGCGGCCTTCGCTTTCTTGGCAGCCTCGTGGTCACACTTAACTTTCCAAAAGTCAGAGTTGGCCTGCAGACAGGTAAAAACAAGATAAAGAGTTAGGCAAGTATTAAAACAATACGGCTGGGAAAATACAAAAGAGAGAAATAACGACATCCTTACTTCTGGCACCCGGTTAAGCTAGCAGAAGGGGTTTAACCCGACGACACTGCAATCTTCGTATTTCCCGTTCACCAGAGGAGTTGACATTGAGACAATATCCTCTTCTGTCAATTGAACAGGGCTGTGACGAAGAGAGTCATCGGGGCCTCCACCATACTCATACATCAGCTTTGACCGGCGGCTCAAAGGGATGACCCGCCATGAGATCCAACAGCGGGTCAGATCAACTCCAGTTAACCCGTTCCCCAACAGAGCATTGATCCTTTTGATGGATGGTATCAGCCTCTTGCGTTCAGCGACAATAAGCTTATCAGGAAGCGCGAACTTGGAGTCAAGGCGATCGGGGCGGTAACCCGGCAGGGGCTTCTCGTTTGCTGGTGAAGTGTCCTGGCAGTAGAACCAAGTCTGGTTCCAGTCCTTTGGGTGACTTGGTAAGACAATGAGGGGGAAGACGGCACCCTGCCGGCGCTGAATTGATATGCCTCCAAGCTCTAAGCTAAGGCCGTTGGTGCACTCGTTCTGCCGGTTTAGATGAAAGTATTCTCTAAACAACTCCATGGTCGGCTCTTGTTGAAGATATACCTCACAGAGCACTTGGAAGTTACAGATGTTAGATATGGAGTTGGGCCCGATATCTTGAGGGTGGAGATTGAAAAAGTGGAGGACCTCTCTGAAGAACTTTGAGCCGGGCGGTGAGAAACCACGGTTCATGTGGTCAGTAAAAATGATCACCTCACCGTCTCTCGGATTGGGCCGTTCTTCTTCCAGGTCAGGGGCACGGTAAGACATGACGGTTTTCGCTGGAAGAAATCCTATGGTGAAGAACTCTTTTAGACGTTCCTCAGTTATGGTTGAGGGAACCCAGTTACAGATGGTTGGTGTTTTGGACGGCATGATGTGCAAGGAACTGAAAAGAAAAGCAACATGCCGGTTCAGTTTAATGGTGAGATTGACAGTTAAGTGATGAAGATGCAAACAAGTAATGGCGGCTTAGTTAAGGGCTAATGACATATAAGGAAAATTAAGCCGACATGATAAGCCGCCGTGACTGCAGATATTTGAAGAAGGCAAATTCAGCTAAGTATTGAGACAAACAAGTTTTCTACATTGCTTGGTATTATTCCAGATCAAATGGTTATTCAAAATGAAAACAATTCTAGACCTAAAAAGTTCAGTACAGAGGAGTCGGTAAGTTCTGAAGTAGCCTTTTTAATCAGAGAAAGGGATCTGTGGACCAAGAAGATGTACAAAAACACTACCGCGCAAGCATAATATGACTTTTTGGATCAGAAAAGGCTGGCGGTGGAAGAACTACGATGAACTATGATGAACCATGAGGAACACGCAGGAGCTTGGAAACCCTAATGCAGATCTGAGAAACGAAGGAAAGAAAACTTACGGTTGCAGGTCTACTACGGAGGTCGCCGCGGTTTCTCTGGATCGGTTCAGGTTGATGCATCGGCCAAAGTCGACGGAGACGGAGATGAGGCACGGTGGCGGCAGAACTCGAGCAGCAGGGGGTTTGCGAGAGGAAGAAGACGGAGTGAGAGAGGAAAGTGAGAAGGCCGAGGCGTGCCTATTTATAAGGGAAAGATGCGAACAGACAGGCGCGAATATCAAGGAAGAGCTGAATAATGGTTATCTAGCTACATAGGTGCCTCGATTCTCGGGAGACATTAAAGATAAAAGATCCGTTGGGAGATGACGTCATGAAAGTTTTTTGCGTTTTCAAAAGATGACGTCACGACGGGTTACAACTTCAGCGAAGATAAGAAGATGAATTTTTGTCTAAGTATTGAAGATTGACCAAGAACGAAGTACAAAGTCAAACTGGGGCCTAATGTTGGGGATATTACTATCTGTATGACCCGCCCAGGAGGGGCCGGGTCAGCCCCAACGGCGGGTTACATAAGAAGCCCAGTGAACATCCAAGATGATAGTTTATTAAACCTTATAGAAGGCCCAAAGGCCTGGGGGCGGCTTAAGACCCGATATTGTAAACCGCCGTATGGAAGGAAAGACTTGTAAAGAAAGGCATGTAAAGGAAGTCACCGAGCCGGACAAGATTATGAGCCGTCCGGGACTCTGTAGGCCACCAGGCGTCAACCCATGTATATAAGGGGACGACCCGGTGGCGGCTGAGGGCAAGAAACAACAAGTCGATAACCAAGCCGGCGAGTTGAGCCTCTTGGTGATCGAAACCCCAACAATACCAATCCCAACTAGACGTAGGCTTTTACCTTCATCGTAAGGGGCCGAACTAGTATAAAACCCTCTCGTGTCCTTTGTACCGATTAACCCCTTTAAGCTTCCTAGTGCGATGGCCCTACGACTAAGTCCTTGCTCTAGGACATCTGCCGTGACAATTCCACGATAGATATGCTTCGAGTGTTGGAGTGGTATGAAATCTTGGGCGTGATTGGTTGCACTGCCATTCCCGAACCTCACAGGATTCGAAATTTGGGGGAGCACGCAGGACAGAGAGCACCGCAATAAACAGGATGGATTAGGCAGGGGCGCCTTGATCTCTGCGCCACCTTTTTCACCACGTACCGAGCGCGCGGCTGTTGTAGGATTTTACAGGATCTCTCGGGCCCGCATGTCAGCCACTCAGAAGTGTCTAATAAAAGGCGCCGTGGCCGGTGTGTCTGCACAGCGCATCCCATTCTTCTTCTTCGTCTTCTTCTTGTTATTCTTCTTCTTCTTCTTCCCCTGCTTCTCCACCTCGCCCTCTGCCGCTCTCGACTCAATCGCTCCACCCATGAGCAGTCCGCGATGATGGGGAAGGACAAGACGACGGCCCTGGAGCGTGCCAAGAAGGCGATGGCGACGACGACGGTGAAGCAGAAGGGCAAGAAGACAAGTCGGGGGAGGGGGGTCGTCTTCGAGGTCCGGCCTACCGCCTGGCTGGATCCAGGGCGATTGGATTCGGTCCACAATATAGCAGGAGGATCTAGAGGATCTGGCCGAAGGGGGCTTGATTGCCCACGGATCTTGGAGGCTACCGGGCAACGAGACCGAGCCGCAGCCGCAGGAGGGTGAGTGCGTCCTCCTCGCGACTCATGTCGATCGTGGGTTCTCTCTACCCCCATCCTTTCTTCTGGGGTTTTCCGAACTTTTTTGGAGCCCAACTTCATCACTTTTCCCCCAACACCATCATGTACCTCGCTGTATTTGTTTCCATGTGTGAGAATTTCTTGGGTTGTCGATTTCATCGGGGTCTCTTTAAACACATCTTTACCTGTCGCTCTTAGTCTATGAAAAAGTCTAATCCGAGTGATGAGAGGACGCATGTGATCCAGATGTGTGGAGGTCTAGAGATTCAAACGAGAGGCAAAAGTGCTTTTCCAGCTGTGATTCTTCCCGATTCAGTTAGAGGGTGGCAATCGACCTAGTTTTATTGCAAGGACTAACCGACTCCTAGCCAGTCAACCGGTCTTCGTTCCTTCTCCATGGAGCGAGTCCAGCTGCCCACTTCTTTGAAAGTAACTCCGATAGAGAGTAGAGGTGAACATGTTGGTGGAACGAGTTGTCCAATTAGTCTGTGACGGCGTGAGTCGTTTGGACTTGCTAGAGGTGTTTCTTAGTCGACACATCCAGCCACTCCAGGCCCGTGATCATCCTATGTGGATGTACTCGGGTATTGAAGACACCACTCGGATCCACCCGAAGGAGGTCACCGAGGAAACGGTGGAGCAGTGGGTGCAGGACATCACTAGAAACAAAGACAACCCCAGGGGGTCCAGGAGAGTTTTACCATTCGACGCTGACAATGAACCTGAAAAGGTCTATTCTTTACTGTCGAGTGTTTCTTCATTCCGATTTGTAACTGTCCTTATGCTCGACTGATGTCTGTGCTATTCTTTGCCTTGCAGGTTTACACCGAGATGTACTCGATGCCCAATGGAGATCAGGATCAGGAAGGAGAGGCGAGCGGAGGTGAAAGCGGTGACTGGAAATCCGATGAAGAAGATGGGGAGGAGAGCGAGGACTCAAGCGACGGTGAGGAGGTTGACTCTCCACCCCGCACTGAAAGGCGCTCCAAGCAGACCCATGATCTAGCAAGTATCCGTGGCAAAGCGATCGCGCAGACCTCGAAGCGCACTCGGACTTCCTCCCCTGTTCCGACTGAAAAGGCTCCGAAGCAACCCAAGGTTGCGGCTTCCAAACCTCGGAAGACCTTGCCTAAGATCAAGGTTGACGTTCCTATCGCCTCTGGGTAAGCATTTTGTTTTCTCTCTTTATTCAAGAGCCTCTTAAGTAGCTGTCGACTCATTTTCTTGCTTGACCGAGTGAGTTCGGAAACTTGCAGCGCTGCTACTTCTGGGACTTCCATGGATATTTACAGAGATGAAGACGATGCGGAAATGGAAGATGTGGCCACCTCCAAAGCAGGTATGATTCTGTCATCTTGCCTCCATTTTGTCAATTAATTTATAGGTCGACTGATATCTTACAACCGAATCTTTTGCAGCGCCGCAACATGTGATCGAACTTCTAGACGACGATGAAGATATGCCCAAGAGGCCTACGGGTGTTGATGTCAAAACCGGCGGATCTCGGGTAGGGGGTCCCGAACTGTGCGTCTGAGGTCGATGGTAACAGGAGACAGGGGGCATGATGTTTACCCAGGTTCGGGCCCTCTCTATGGAGGTAATACCCTATGTCTTGCTTGATTGATATTGATGAATATGAGTATTACAAGAGTTGATCTACCTCGAGATTGTAATGGCTAAACCCTAGAGGTCTAGCTCGTATGGCTATGGTAATGAGTATCCGGCCTATCTACGGACCTAGCCCTCTGGTTTATATAGTCACGGGAAGGATCTAGGGTTACACAAGGTTGGCTATAGAGAAAGGAATCTACATAGTTGGCCGCCAAGCTTGCCTTCCATGTCAAGGAAAGTCCCATCCGGACACGGGTGCAGTCTTCGGTCTTCATATCTTCATGGCCCATCAGTTCGGCCCATGGCTAACAGGCCGGACGCCCGAGGACCCCTTAGTCCAGGACTCCCTTAGTAGCCCCCAAACCAGTCTTCAATGACGAGGTGTTCGGCACATAGATTATCTTCGACATTGCAAGGCGGGTTCCTCCACCGATGACTTCTGGATAGTGTGCTCGGCCTTCCATTTAATGCTATACCCCTTGGCTTCTGTGCATCAACAACTTCAGTTTCCATGTGTCGAGCAAATGCAAGAGGTCGAGGTATTTTTTTGCATATACCACCCCGACCGTACCACAAAGGTGCTTCTTTAAAGAGAATAGATCTCAGACCCATTCCACACCCCGTGAAAAATCCTCAGAGCTTGCTAAGAAAAAACCACTCCAACATGGCTAGTGCTCCCAACTCTTCCTCTCGTCCGCACGACTCCAAAGAGGGTGATTGGGGGAGATGTTCCGTATCCCACAGTCAGCTGGCGAAGCTGCAAACACATGGCTTTCTTCCCCCTGCGGACTTGGTCCCCGTACGAGCAGGGATGACGTCCTTCAAGGGCGGGGCTCAAATGGAGAACTTCCCCAATCCGTCTAGGGGAGAACAAGTATGCTTCGTCCCCTTCTTGTTAAGAGGCGTCAGATTTCCGATCCATCCCTTCCTCTGAGGTCTGCTGGAGTATTACGGCCTCCAACTGCACAGTCTCACTCCCGCCTCTATCCTTCATATTGCGGGTTATGTCGCTCTATGCAAGCTATTCCTGGGTTGCGAGGCCCATATCGATTTATGGAGAAGACTGTTCTGCCTCGTCCCTCGCAATCAAGGTGGGTCAATTTTTGAAGTGGGAGGAGCCGAAGTGTGGCGCATTGCCGGGACTGGATACCTGTCCGGCACGCTGAAGAAAGCTCCCGAAGAGTGGCCTTCCGAATGGTTCTACATCGATGACGTCGCTGTACCCGACCCCATCCGCATGGGCCTCCTCGAGTTTTCAAATGCTCCGCTGAAGAAATGCCATAGCTGGCGTCCTCGGAGCCTCGAGGAAGAGGATAGTGCAGAGATCACCCTGCTGCTGGGCAAGATTAAGACGCTTGCCCAGTCCGGATTGTCAATAGTCGAGGTAATGGCGATCTCTATAACGTGGGGGTCCAGCCACTCCAATACAGAGGGCTGCCCATGTGGCATTATAACAGGGAAGACGACGCTTCACGCTACGGTAGGAAGGGCCCGAAGACCCCCACCGCCCTGGGCAAAATACTAGCCGAGCTGTATAAAGGGGTTTTTCCATGTCTCCAATATCGGGACGGATTTTCCATGAATAATCCTCCTAGCTGGGTAAGCTTCAGCTTCACTATTTTAATCCTGCCCCTGAATCATTCTTGACAAGAAGTATCTTATCTGCTTATAATAGGAATGGGGAAAGGCTGTCGAGGGGATCCATGACCCTATCCCTCAGTCGGAGAATCGCAACCGGGATCTTGACCCCGGATATGAGGAAGACCCGGACATATTTTTGGAGCTCGAGGTTGGAATATTATATCAGATGAGCTATGACGGTATAGATGTACCCATCATTGCCGATTACCCCGGCCTCCTTCCTGCTTCACATGTAAGTGATCCGGAGATACCTTGTCCAAGAGAGTTTTCTCATTCCTCCTCACCCACCGCACTGTCCTGTGCTCAAAAGGGGAGGCGTTCGGCGTGCCATGTTGCCTCGGGGGCATCTCCGAAGAGAACATCCCCCACACCAGGCAAGCCTTCGAAGAGGAAGGCAAACGAAGATACGGCCGAGCCTTCATCAAAGAGGTATGAATTTGCAAATATGCACCTTGGCAGTCACATCCAACTGTGACCTTTCTGTTTACCCTGTATCAGGAAAAAGGTGTGCCAGACTATATCCGGGGGTCCGGCCGGTCATACTTCCCGCATGCAAGATCCAGATCCTGCCGTGAGGACAGGGGCTGATGCAGGGGTGACGCCGGACTATGCTCCAGCCGAGGATTCAGATGATGTATCCGTCACCAACTTGGAAGTGGAGAGCGCCATGAATCATCGGCGTCGCAGGGCCGTTTTACAAGACCCTGGCTTTTCAGAAGAGGCATTTAACGCCTTCAGCTCGGCTGATGCATATATCCGAGCTGCTCGAGATGGGCTTAACAGAGCCACAAAGCAGCATTTAAAAGATGTGCAGGCAAGCGTAGATTTGATAAGCATATACCAGTAGCCCCCGAGACTTAAACTAGTTGATACAACTGATTTAAGGATCAATGTATAACCAGGTGCTTACAGAGAAGAACACCCTGTTAGCTCAGGAACTAGAGAAGTGTCAAAGCCAGCTGACTGCTGCCAATGCCGAACTGGAGAAATCCAAGAAGGCATCCCCTCGTAATGTTTCCCTCCATCGAGAAAACATAATGGTACACTAATAATGCTAACCTAGTTGCTTACCTTTTTATTGGATCATTAGACCAACTGCAAGAACAGATGGACGCCGCTCGAAGCGGAGAACATGGAGCCAAAAAACTGCTAGCAGCGGGCAAGCATGTGCTAATAAAAGTCGTTCAGGAGAAAAACAAGCTCCAGGATGCGAACACCCAAATGCACGAAGAATTGAAAGATGCACGGGCCCAGTTAGCCGACTCCGTGAAGGAGAACAAAAAACTGTGAGGCGGCATATTCAGTATGTGGCCGTATTTACCTTATAACAATTTGGAAGTAAAAGTAGTTGATATAGCTGTGATTGCAGGTATATTGACGGGCCGTCCCAAAGAGGAGGTGTTCGGATCATCAAGTGATCTTCTACAAGGGCTGTCGCAGTTGCACGAGCAAGATCGGAAGGCGATGCGGAGTGTAGCCAAGGCCTTAGGGCCATCTGACTCCCCTCCAGGGAGTATGGAGAAGCTTGTAGAGCTGTTCAAGGGAGCGCGGCGGCGTATCCGACTATGGAAGTTATCGGCCTGCTGAGAGGGTGCGCGAGAGGCCTGGGCCATGGTAAAAACATGATATACCAAGCTGGATCTGGATCACATGGCTCGGGTCGGACCGCTAGGGTCAAATGGGGAAGAGATTCCCGTTAGTTTAGTATATGGCCAAGTAGAGGTGGCTGCTAGATACTCCCAACAGGATTGTAAATTAGACCGCCTGCTGGATGGTATAGAGGAGGAATTTTTTGAGTCCAAAGTGACTATGTACTTTTCTTCTAGCTGGATAATAAAAACAATTATCATGTCCGACCTTTTCACTTCGACCTCTGGACCCGAAGGTGCAGAGTGTTTCCGAATACCCTAACGGTAGAATATACCGGGGTATGCATGGGAACCAGGCGTAGGGGTCATAGTTGCTAGAACAGACAATGTGTATCCGGCTAGTTATGTTATATTACATTATGTAAGAAACATCTTCCAGAGAGAATAGTTCCGTTAAGAGTTCCTTTCCCTGGGTGTGCATGTGTTTAATGTGCATGTCCGAACTATGATTGAAAAAATAGCAGAGCAAGTAACTTTTGGGGTTTCACAATGGAGTGAATGCGGAAACATCTTTAATTCATCGACCTAATATTCCCTTAAGAACGCTAGCTTTCGGCTTCACCCAGTCTGAGGTACACATCCGGATGACCCGACAGTAACAATCGCAGAGGTGCTCCCTTTATGCCCTAGCCGAACTAACGGGAACGTAGGGCATAAGCACAGGAGCCAGGCAACCCAGATTGGCCAAAACTTAAGTCATATCGATGCATATAATGGCGAAGAAAAGGTACACATGAAAAAACGCATATGTGGTGAGCTTGATGATCGAGGAATAATAGCAAGCTTCTGTACGAGAAGCCCCCAGATATAATGAACGTACATATGTGGAGATGTACGCATCAGGGGAGGACGGTCTAGCCTTACTAAAGCCGTAGGGCTAAAGAGCAAAACGAAAAAAGATAAAAAATGAAAAGAGAGAGAAAAAATAACTTTAATAACAGGAGGAAGGAGACGAACACAGAGTTCGGCGCTAGGCATAAAATCGTCGGAGTCTGGCCGCGTTCCAGGGGTTCGGCTCCAGGTGATTATCGGACGCATCACGCAGGCGGTATGCTCCTCCGATGATAACTTCGTCTATGATGAAGGGACCCTCCCACTTGGGCTTGAGTTTGTCCTTTTTCTTCTCCGGCAGGCATAGATTGAGTTCACCAACGTTATAAGTCTTGGCCCGCACTTCTCTGCTTTGATACCTGCGAGCCCGCTGTTGATAAAATGTGGAACGGGCTTTTGCAATGTCGCGCTCCTCCTCTAGGGCATCTAAGCTGTCCTGCCGATCAAGCTTGGCTTCTCTCTCTTTGTAGATGCGCACTCGAGGTGAGTCATGAATAATATCGCAGGGTAACACTACTTCTGCACCGTACACCATGAAGAAAGGTGTATATCCAGTAGTGCGGTTGGGCGTGGTCCGCAACCCCCAGAGTACGGAGTCAAGTTCCTCCACCCAGTGCTTGTTTGATTCTTTCAAAGTCCGCACTAGTCTAGGTTTGATGCCGCTCATAATAAGACCATTAGCCCGTTCGACTTGACCGTTTGTCTGCGGGTGATAGACAGAGGTGTAATCGAGCTTAATGCCCAGATTAGCACACCAGGTTTTCACTTCATCGGCTGTGAAATTAGAGCCATTATCGGTGATTATGCTATGTGGGACACCATAACGGTGTACCACGCCGGATATGAAATCTATTACCGGCCCCGCTTCGGCCGTTTTGATTGGTTTGGCCTCTATCCACTTAGTGAATTTATCCAACATGACCAACAGATACTTTCTCTTATGGCTTCCTCCTTTAAGTGGTCCGACCATATCGAGTCCTCAGACCGCAAAAGGCCAAGTGATAGAGATTGTTTGTAAGGCAGTGGGGGGCATATGGCTTTGGTTGGCAAAGAGTTGGCATCCGACGCAATGTTGGACAAGGTCCTGTGCATCTGCTCGGGCCGTCGGCCAATAAAACCCTGTACGGAAGGCCTTGCTTGAAGGAAATATGCCCTAGAGGCAATAATAAAGTTATTATTTATTTCCTTATTTCATGATAAATGTTTATTATCCATGCTAGAATTGTATTAACCGGAAACATAATACATGTGTGAATACATAGACAAACATAATGTCACTAGTATGCCTCTACTTGACTAGCTCATTGATCAAAGATGGTTAAGTTTCCTAACCATAAACATGAGTTGTTATTTGATCAATGAGATCACATCATTAGGAGAATGATGTGATTGACTTGACCCATTCTGTTAGCTTAGCACTTGATCGTTTGTTTACTGCTATTGCTTTCTTCATGACTTATACATGTTCTTATGACTATGAGATTATGCAACTCCCGAATACCGAAGGAACACTTTGTGTGCTACCAAACATCACAACATAACTGGGTGATTATAAAGGTGCTCTACAGGTGTCTCCGATGGTACTTGTTGAGTTGGCATAGATCAAGATTAGGATTTGTCACTCCGATTGTCGGAGAGGTATCTTTGGGCCCTCTCGGTAATACACATCACTATAAGCCTTGCAGGCATGATAACTAATGAGTTAGTTACGGCATGATGTATTACGAAACGAGTAAAGAGACTCGCCGGTAACGAGATTGAACTAGGTATTGGGATACCGACGGTCAAATCTCGGGCAAGTAACATACCGATGACAAAGAGAACAACGTATAGTGTTGTGTGGTTTGACCGATAAAGATCTTCGTAGAATATGTAGGGACCAATATGAGCATCTTGGTTCTACTATTGGTTATTGACCGGAGACGTGTCTCGGTCATGTTTACATAGTTCTCGAACCCGTAGGGTCCGCACACTTAAAGTTCTGTGACGATCGGTTTAACGAGTTTATATGTTTTGACATACCGAAGGTAGTTCGGAGTCCCGGATGTGATCACGGACATGGCGAGGAGTCTCGAAATGGTTGAGACATAAAGATTTATATATTGGAAGCCTATATTTGGATATCGGAAGTGTTCCGGGTGAAATCGGGATTTTACCGGAGTACCGGGGGTTACCGGAACCCCCCCGGGGGTTTAATGGGCCAAGATGGGCCTTAGTGGAGATGAGGAGGGGCGGCCAGGGCAGGCCACGCGCCCCCTCTCCCTCTAGTCCGAATTGTACAAGGAGGGGGGGGGGGGCGCCCCCCTTTCCTTCCTCTCTCGCTCCTCCTCCCCCCTTCTCCTACTCCAACTAGGAAAGGAGGGAGTCCTACTCCCGGTGGGAGTAGGACTCCGCCTAGCGCGCCTCCTCCTGGCCGGCCGCCTCTCCCCCTTGCTCCTTTATATATGGGGGCAGGGGACACCTCTAGAGACACAAGTTGATCATAGAGATCTCTCCAGCCGTGTGCAGTGCCCCCCTCCACCATAATCCACCTCGGTCATACTGTAGCGGTGTTTAGGCGAAGCCCTGCTGCGGTAGCTTCATCAACATCGTCACCACGCCGTCGTGCTGACGAAACTCTTCCCCAAGCTCTACTGGACATGAGTTCACGGGATGTCACCGAGTTGAACGTGTGCTGAACGCGGAGGTGTCGTACGTTCGGTACTGAGGATCGGTCAATCGTGAAGACGTATGACTACATCAACCGCGTTGTCATAACGCTTCTGCTTAACGGTCTACGAGGGTACGTGGACGACACTCTCCCCTCTCGTTGCTATGCATTACCATGATCCTGCATGTGCGTAGGAATATTTTTGAAATTACTACGTTCCCCAAGAGTGGTATCAGAGCCAGGTTTTATGCGTTGATGTTATATGCACGAGTAGAACACAAGTGAGTTGTGGGCGATACAAGTCATACAGCTTACCAGCATGTCATACTTTGGTTCGGCGGTATTGTTGGATGAAGCGGCCCAGACCGACATTACACGTACGCTTACGCGAGACTGGTTCTACCGACGTGCTTTGCACACAAGTGGCTGGTGGGTGTCAGTTTATCGAACTTTAGTTGAACCGAGTGTGGCTACGCCCGTTCCTTGAGAAGGTTAAAACAACACCAACTTGACGAACTATTGTTATGGTTTTGATGCGTAGGTAAGAACGGTTCTTGCTCAGCTCGTAGCAGCCACGTAAAACTTGCAACAACAAAGTAGAGCACGTCTAACTTGTTTTTGCAGGGCATGTTGTGATGTGATATGGTCAAGACATGATGCTATATTTATTGTATGAGATGATCATGTTTTGTAACGGAGTTATCGACAACTGGCACGAGCCATATGGTTGTCGCTTTATTGTATGCAATGCAATTGCCCTGTAATTGCTTTACTTTATCACTAAGCGGTAGTGATAGTCGTAGAAGCAATAGTTGGCGAGACGACAACGATGCTACGATGGAGATCAAGGTGTCACGCTGGTGACGATGGTGATCATGACGGTGCTTCAGATATGGAGATCACAAGCACACGATGATGATGGCCATGTCATATCACTTATATTGATTGCATGTGATGTTTATCCTTTATGCATCTTATTCTGCTTTGTTTGACGGTAGCATTATAAGATGATCTCTCACTAAATTTCAAGATAAAAGTGTTCTCCCTGAGTATGCACCGTTGCCAAAGTTCGTCGTGCCGAGACACCACATGAAGATCGGGTGTGATAAGCTCTACGTTCATCTACAACGGGTGCAAGCCAGTTTTGCACACGCAGAGTACTTAGGTTAAACTTGACGAGCCTAGCATATACAGATATAGCCTCGGAACACTGAGACCGAAAGGTCGAGCGTGATTCATATAGTAGATTTGATCAACATAGTGATGTTCACCATTGAAAACTACTCCATTTCACGTGATGATCGATTATGGTTTGGTTGATATGGATCATGTCGGGGATAATACCCCGCGGTATGATCCGGCCAGAGTTATAACCCGGCTGGGACTTAGTAAACCGGTAGGTGTTAAAGCAGGTGCTAAACCGGCAGGTGTTAAGGCGGGTGGTAAACCGGTTGGTGTTAAGTCAGACGGTAAACCGACAGGCTGTTAAACCGGCTGATAGTTAAGACAGACAGGTAAAATAGGCAGTTAACCCAGACGGTAAACTGGCCGGTTGTTAAGCCGGCTGACAGTTAATACATGAGTTAGGTTAGATGATAAATCAGCAGACATTCTTAAAGCGGCAGACCATCTTAAACCGGCACCAGTTAACTCCCGACAGACCATCTTAAACCAGCACCAGTTAACTCCCGACAGGCAGTGGTAACTGGGTTGCCAGGAGTTACGAAGCCCGAGACGTTATGAAGGCCAAGATGTTAAGAAGCCCATGAAGAGAAGTCATAATAATTAAGTCTTAAGTCCGAGTTGGACTCTACATGTAACCCGCCCCTTCAACTTATATAAGGAGGGGCAGGGCTCCCCAAAGAGGAACAAGTAAGGAGAAACAATCTTAAAGGGTTATGGTTAACTGGGAGAGCTTGTTTACGGCGACTTCCTCATCATCATAATGAGAGATAGCCTCAAACAACATGTAGGGTTGTTACCTGATGATGTTTCCCGGGGCCCGAAGCTGTCTAAATTCTTGTCTTGTGTTGTGTCTCTCGATTCCACTCAACCCCTCTCAAGCTACCACATAGATACGTTGGCCTCACGACTAAGTCCTCACACTAGGACATCTGTCGTGACAATTCCACGACAGTTGGCGCCCACCGTGGGGCTCGCGCACGGTAGTGTTGAGTTCTTGGAGGGATCTAAACTAGGGTTTAAGAAGTTTGCAATTTTTTGGATGAAGAAGAACCAATTGAGAAGGATTTGCATCAATTCTAACATCATCAGTTGAGATCAAGGACATATTGTTGTCAGGAAGGTAAAGGTCGTTAGTGTGATCTATTCTGCAGTGAAGCAAAATTGAAGCATAGGGAACCAAGGGTTTGACACCGGCCAAGTTATGGTGTGTTATTTACAAACCAGGATCAAAAGAATCAAGGAAAGGGGAAGATAAAAAAAGGGGAGCCACGACCCGGAAACAGAGCCGGCTATAACCCGGACTCAGCTATCGAGGCGCCTCAACTATAGCTGCTGCCTTCATTAACACGGTCTTCGTGTCACAACTGCTGCTCCTGAGCCGTCGTTACCAACGGGCTGTTACCTGCTTCAGAGTCGACCGGATTCTGCCTCTGGGCTGCCCTGGGTCGCCTCTGTGAGTCGCCTCCAATCATAGCCGGTTCGCAGTTGCCTTGACCTCGGAGCGACCCCTCTTCCTATTTCAAATTGCCGCCGTTCGAGCCGCTGCTGTGTGCCGACTACGACCCGGACTCCACTGTCTGCGCTCATGGCCCATCCACTGGACCGGCTCGCTGCAGCCTTCGAGTCGCCCCGCGCCCGTCAAGCCGCCGCCACGAGCCGCCCCAGTACTCGGCCTCCAGCACCCTGAGCTGGCCGGTCCTGAACCGGCCTGTCGCCTCAAGCCCCCGCAACCACGACTGCTTCCTGCCGGATCACCTCCACCTGCAGCAAACCGGCCTGCAGCGACTTGTTTTCCGCTTCTGAGCCACTGGCGGATTACCTCTCGTGCAAACACCTCAAATCGCTGCCCGCGCCTCAGGCCTCCACGCCTTCGGGCACTTCATCGCCGTGAGCCGCCGTGATCTCGGCCCGATTTGTGAAACTGCCTCGATCCACCACTGAACTTCAAACCGGCCTCGCTTGCTTTATGAACCACCGCGCACTGAGTCGTCTTCATGGACCTAATGGTCGGCCCGCCGTTTTCCTTGCTGGCATCGCTTCTGAACCGCCGCTGTGGGTCGTTGCCTCCGGGCCTCCAAGTTTCAAGCTGCCACCGGAGTGAGTCACCGGCACCGCACCCTTATGCCATGGCCTTGCCTTCACCGCGGAGGTTCCGCGCCCTATGCCGCCTCACGCTGCCGCGGTGGTATCCCATCGCCATATGTCTTCGTGATGCTGTGTCGTTCCGACCGCACTGGGCCGCCGAGTCACAGCGCTACAAACCGACAGTCGCCTCAGTCTTCATCTTCTGCAAGCGGCCACTGTGCCCGTGAGTCGCCGGTCTCACTTGCAAGCCGCTACCCCCGCCGCCGTGGCCTCGCACAATGGCCAAGGCGCCAGTCGCGGCATCGTCCGTCTCCTCAATCCGTTGTCAGTTCGCTAAGCCTCGCTCCAATGCTTTAACAGCTCTGCCCGGCGCGCGCTAAGCCGTCTCGCTTTGCAAGTTCCTGCCGAGGCAATTTTCCTCTACTCTCCTACGACCGTGCAGACACACGATCGTGCCGGTTCACCTCTGTTCACCTCGATCCTCCTCAAATCGCCATTACTGGTTCACTATTGGCTCTAAGTTGCTGTAAAGCCTCGGGGCCGTCGAGCAGCCGTCATGCCGTTTTTCGCAGTTCGCTTCACTCTGATGCGGGCATCTCGACCAGCACCCACGTCAGGCCATTGCTACTATGGCCCTGCCTCTGCCGCCGCTACAGTCACGGAGGGCTTCAAAACCAGCTTTACTGCCTAATACTGCCGGATTTTTCCGCGTGGGTTGCTTCTGCTGGCCATCTTCAAGCCGGCGAGGACGAGCCGCTTTCCCCATGGCCATGGCCATGTTCAGCCTCCTCCTGCCCTGCGCGCTTGCGCTGAACCGCCCATGGTTTTCTTCTGCTTCCAACCCACCGTCACGGACACGCGTTGAGCTGCCGCTTCGAGCACCATCTCTGCCTCCACCTCGGTACTCGCGGCCCCGCCAAGGACTGTCTCTGAGCTCCGTTGCCGGACGCCTCGCTTCCGTGGTCTCTGTGAAGCCGCCGAGCCGGCACGCTGTCTGCTCCGCTCTGCGTCTCTTTTTCCACAACCCAGCTGTGTGTGCGCGCTGGCCCTGCTCCTGGCCATGAGCCCCTTGGCCGCACTGCGACAACCCAACCTTGCTCCGCGAGCCGCCACTGTCCCCGTCGCCTTGAGTCGCCACCGCGTTGCTGCAGCCGCGCATTGAACCGGCCTGCCGCCCCGTTGACTCACTCGTTGTTCATTACCACGGGCTCAGCCTTCATCTGCCTGGATTCAAAAATGCCGTTTCTACTGTGGTTGATTGAGCCGCCGGAGAAGCCGCCGCCCGTGGCCTCGATCCAACCCAGGGCCAAGAGCTCCGCACGCCGTCCGTCTCCCGCGGCACCCACTTGGTTCACAAGCATGCAGATGCGTACTTGTTCAGAAAAAGTACTACAGGAACCACCGATGCTACTTGTCATCACACATCAAGGTCTACATGCGAGGCAATCATTACTTTGGAAAGGGAAAAAGGGCCAAGGAAAAACACGTAGATGATGTGCATCTGTACGGATTATCTTTTGTGTCTGACTAGGCTCAGTATCATTGTCCACGTTCATCCGATGAAAAAAATCAGGTGCTATTTTTTCTATGTATTTGATCAGCACATATTAAATTATTTGAGAGCAATTACTTTAGCCTGCGGTATTTTTTCACAGGATCATTATTCATTACAAAGGTGTCGTAAGGGGCCAAATATTTTTGCACTAGCGCTTGTTCGTACCATGCTGCTCGACGGATACGTGTGCAAGGCTCGGCCTCCACTACATCAACATACGGCCGACTCGCCCGTCCGTGCCGACTTACAATGCTGGTGCCATCTCTCCCTATCTGCACCGGTTTACAAGGCCACGGGCAAGTGCTCACCGTGAAAGTGATGCCCTACCGCGGACAGCGCACGCTAGTTGTTCTACACCGGAATCTGCGCATATCACGCTGATGAACCGGAACACAAATGGCCGCCCCCGCAGTCTGGATTATATCAACAGTGCCACGGCCGACTCTCTTGCCCGCGCTGACTTATAACACTACAGCTGTATCGGCCATGATTGATTTCAAGCTTCATTGTGGTGATGGTCAACTCCGCGGTGGATATTTTCTGGCCTAACATATCAGGTGAAATCCATCCAGTATATTTTTATATTATATATTGCTTTCTTTAAAAGAGCAATTACTCCGGCTTGCAAAGTTATCTAATGCAGGACTGTAAATCGCCATATTGGTGCAAATTTAAAGGCCGTTAGAAAATTTCCGGCTTAAAAAGAAAGATTCCGGTTTAAAAATCCGGCTCAAGGGAAAGCGGTCTCCCACAAAGCTTTGAAGCTCTAAATATCCGGTTTAAGAATTTCCGGTTCAAAGGAATAATCTCTCGCAAGTTTGAGTTCTCAGGAAAAAAATTAAAGGGACCAAAGAGAGTCTGTTGCAAAGGTACAGCTCAAACATAGGTGCCCCTTGAGCACAGCTCACAATATCATTTGGGGGCTTCCTGTTCAAACATAGGTGTATTCACCAAAGAGAACATAGTGTTACTACCCTCTTGATCCGGCTATCAAGCCAATATTATCATAATAGCACAGCTCTGGTTATTTCGATAATCCGGCTATCAAGCCAATATTATCATAAGGGGCCAAAGAGAGTCTGTTGCATAGCACAACTCAAACATGGGTATCCCTTGAGCACAGCTCACAATATCACTTGGGGGCTATGTTCGAACCATAGTTACACCTCTTGATAGGCTTAAGGCCACCAGGGAAATCACTTGGGGGCTCTGGTCGTATCCGAACCTTAGCTTACACCCTCTTGATCAGCATAAGGGCACCAGGGAAATCACTTGGGGGCTCTGGTCGTATCCGAACCATTGCTAGACCTCTTGATAGGCATAAGGTCACCAAGGAAATCACTTGGGAGCTATGGGTTCGAACCATAGTTACACCTCTTGATATGCATAAGGGCACTAGGGAAATCACTTGGGGGCTTTGTTGGGGATATTATTACTGGGCGTAAACCGGCCTATCTGGGTCGGGTTAACTTCGTCAGTAGTTAAGTAAGTTAAAGTCCAAGAAGACAGAGGAGGGCTCAAGGCCCATGGTCGGCTCATGGCCTGCAGCCATAAACCGGCGTTAGTAGTTAACCTGTATTGTAAGTTAGGAATAAGAAGAGACCAAACCGGACACATCTATAACCCGGTATTGGGACTCCGTAAGCCGACGAGAGTCACCCGTGTATATAAGGGGACGACCCGACGGCGGTTCAAGAACAACAGACAACAACTCGAGACATAGGCGAAGCTTGTTTGCTCCCTAGTCATCGAAACCCCATCAATTCCATCACAACTAGACGTAGGCTTTTACCTTCATTGAAGGGGCCGAACTAGTATAAACTCTCTTGCGTCCTTGTGTCCGCTTTAACCCCTTCAAGCTAACCCGTCGCGATGGCTCCACGACTAAGTCCTTTCTCTAGGACATCTGCCGTGACAAAACCACGACAGTTGGCGCCCACCATGGGGCTATCGCACGATGGTTTCCGATTCTTGGAGGGCCGCTTTGAAGGACTCGAGGGCTACGCTGTAGGCCGGATGACTAAGAGTCGTCGCGGCAAGCTCTACATCGACGACGCAGGCTGGGGCCCCGAGGCCGGCTCAATTGAGTACGGGTACCGGGTCCCCTTTGGTAGCATTCACGTTTTCATTGGCAAGATCGGTGAACCGGGCCCTGAGCCGGACATCTGCACCGACCTCGTCGAGACGGCTCAGCGTGCGCAATCCGCCCGGGTTAAACCGGCCATGAAGCGTGCCTTCGTGGGAGTCATCCATGGAGGAAGTTATGAGGACGGATCGGAGTTTCGCGGGGCGACTGTCGTTTGTTCCGGTGACGAATCTTCGACCGGAGAAACCGAATCTCTTTATCAGCTACAAGATGGCCGGATTGGGAGCTGTTCCGATGGCGACAGTATTCCGGACCCCTCTGATCTGCCCAACCGGGTTGGAATATTCATGACCGGAACACAAGCAGCGCTTCATTCTTCGACAGCCGCGGCAACGATCTCCGGTTCAGCAGCGGCGACGGCTGCCGGGGCAGGAGGCCCTGTGCGCCCGCCGGCTCAGGTTCTATCAGAACTATTTGATGCGTTGGCTGTGCTTATGGCGGAAGTTAATCCGCCAGATCAGGACGTTCACAACACGGAGATTGCAAAGGTAAAGGAACAGATCACCCAGGCCAAGGCGGATCTGGCGGCTGAGGACACCAGGATGGCCGCAGAGCGGGCCGCTTTAGACGCACAGGCCTACAGGCTTATGTTGGACCAGAGCGCGTCGCATGAAGTCATGAGGAGGAAGCACCGATCCCGCTTACCTCCGGTTTTCGAGGCCAGAGACCTTTTCAACACTCCAGGACCAAGAGCCGGCAATCCGCTGGAGGGGAACCGGGCAGAAGCCCCTGGGACCGGTGCACCGGTTCAGCCTCGTCAGATGGACCCGCCTCGTCAAAACACCGTTATACCTCAGGATGCTTTAACACCTCCGGGTCACTACTCCAACCCAATGGACAATCTTGTTGCCGCTGCTGCACGGCTGGAGGCCATTCCAATTGAAGGTGACTCGCCGCAGGCAGTAGAGACGCGACGGGTCAAGGAACTTCTGAGGACAGCTTTGGCCCAACAGGAAGCGTACTCGTACAGCCGCGACCGGATCCACTCGACCCCCCGTCCAAGCCGGAGCTATAGCAGACATATGGATGAACCAGCAGTGTCGAGTAATGAACGACGTGGAGCACCCCGTGGCAACAACCCGACGGGTGGTGCTGATGACGCTCAGGAAGTGGTGAACCGGGCCCGAGCGCGCAGGGAGGCCGAGTTAGCCGCACAGCATCAGGCTCGGCAGCTCACGCCGGTTCGTCCAACCATCTCGATCGAACCTGGTGTTACTTCTAGTTCTTTGGGGGTGCCTTGCCTTATCCCCGCTTTACGCAACGTGCGCCTGCCCAAGGATTTCAAAGGCCCGCGCAAGGTACCAAATTACACGGCGGATCAACCTCCAGAGACATGGGTGGAGAGCTATGAGATGGCCATGGAGATGCTTGATGTGGATGACACGGCGTGTGCGAAATACTTCACCATGATGCTTGAAGGAACGGCCCGTACTTGGTTAAAAAGCTTGCCAGCTAATTCTATCAGTTCATGGGCCCAATTACGAGCCCGGTTTATCAGCAATTTCAAGGATACCTGTAAACAGCCTATGTCGATAGTGGACTTAGCTGCATGCGTCCAGGAGGAAGGAGAATCAACGACTCATTGGGTGCGCCGGGTTTCACAAGTGTTGCACTCCTCAGACCGCATCAACGCTGACACCGCAGTATTAACCCTAGAAGGCAACTGCCGGTTTGGGCCCCTGAAGTTGAAATTGGGACGGATGAAGCGTCATTGCACCGACATGGGGACCCTCATGGCCGCTTTGGTGAAATATGCTGATTCTGATAGTACCAAGGATCCCGAATCTGATGATGACAAGACAGGGAAAGGGAAGAAGAACAACAGCTCCAAAGGTCAGCAGCATCACTGGGTAGGCAATGGCGGAGGAGGCAAGCGTAAAGCGGATGGTAACATGGACTTTGTGGCTAATACCAACGCACAGGACAATGGCCAGCGACGCAAGGGTAGGCCGAAAAATCGTAATGGAGCACCCAACCCTAACCCAAACCGCCTAAACTATCTGCTAAGCCAGCCCTGTCCAAGACATGGGACGAAGGAGGAGCCAGCAAACCACCTTTGGAAGGATTGCTTTATTATGCAGGAGTTCAAGAATTCTAATAATTTCCGGTATGATCACGAATCTGGCGGTGGCTCAGGGTCCGGGCCGGGTTACGGTGGAGGAAGTTCCGGTTCAGGATTTAATGGTAATCCGGGCGGACATAATGGTCAAAATAGTCAGAACAACCAGGGTGGTTACAACCAACAGCAGCAACAGTCAGGTTACCAGAGCAACCCAAAGCAGTTGAGTAGTGGGCAGTACCATGTCTTTACCACTAGCTTGGACAAGCGAGACCGGAAGGTTCAGAGGCGGGCAGTCAACTCTGTTGAACCGGCCATACCCCGTTATCTACGTTGGTCTGAACAGCCAATCATATGGAGCAGAGAGGATCACCCACCCCAGGTCGATAATCCGGGTCAGTTGGCTCTGGTGGTGGCGCCTCAGGTGGGAGGTTATAAGTTCACCAAGGTGCTCATGGATGGAGGGAGCAGCATTAACATCCTGTACTATGAGACCTTCCGTCGTATGGGACTAACAGATAAGAATCTCAAACCGTCTAATACAGTATTCCACGGTGTAGTGCCTGGCAGATCAGCATATCCCGTTGGTAAGATAGCTCTCGAAGTGGCCTTTGGGGATGATCATGATTCCAGGTCGGAGACATTGACGTTTGAAGTGGTGAAAATCCAAAGTCCATATCATGCCCTGTTTGGGCGACCGGCATACGCCAAGTTTATGGCTCGGCCCTGTTATGTGTATTTGCAGCTCAAGATGCCGGGTCACAAGGGGACAATAACGGTTCACGGAAGCCGCAAAATCGCTTTGGAATGCGAGGAAGGAGATGCGGCTTATGCAGAGTCGGTTTGTGCCACCGAGGAGTTGAAGTACTATAAAGACAATGTTGATCCGGCGGACATGACTCCGTTGAAGAAGCCAACTACGGAGCATGATCCGGCCCTGAAGTTCAAATCGGCAGCAGAAACTAAGCTTGTTGACTTCGTACCTGGCGATTCGTCCAAGCAGTTCAGCATCAGTGCCAACTTGGATCCGAAATAGGAAAGCGCGCTCATCGAGTTCATCCGTGAGAATCGGGACATTTTTGCATGGAAGCCCTCCGACATGCCAGGTGTACCGAGGCAACTCGCTGAGCACACACTTAATGTGGATCCTAAATATAAACCGGTGAAACAGTTCCTCCGCCGGTTTAACGAAGAAAGACGCAAGGCGATTGGAGAAGAGGTAGCCAGGCTCTTAGCAGCTGGCTTTATTGTTGAAGTTTTTCACCCTGAGTGGCTTGCCAATCCGGTGCTGGTCCTCAAGAAAAACGGCACCTGGCGCATGTGTGTGGATTACACAGATCTTAATAAAGCTTGTCCAGCAGATCCTTTTGCCCTCCCCCGTATTGATCAAATTATTGATGCTACGGCGGGTTGTGAGCGTTTAAGTTTTTTGGATGCGTATTCTGGCTATCATCAGATCAAAATGGCAGTTAAGGACCAGGAGAAGACACATTTATAACTCCCTTTGGAGCCTTCTGCTATGTGTCTATGCCCTTCGGGCTCAAGAGTGCCCAGGCAACTTACCAACGGTGTGTACAAAATTGTCTTCACAAGCAGATTGGCCGTAATGTACATGCTTACGTGGATGATATCGTGGTTAAATCCAGGGAGAAGGAGACTCTGATTGATGATTTGAAGGAAACCTTTGATAACCTGAGAACATACAAGATGATGCTTAATCCGGACAAGTGTGTCTTTGGTGTACCGGCGGGCAAGCTATTGGGTTTTCTAGTGTCCAACAGGGGAATTGAGGCTAATCCGGAGAAGATCACGGCTATCACCTCCCTGGCTAAACCGAAGTGTATCAACGATGTTCAACGCCTGGCAGGCCGGATTGCTGCGCTAAGCCGGTTTATCAGTCGCCTGGGTGAGAAGGCAATCCCTTTGTATCAGATGTTGAAAAAGACGGATCAGTTTGTCTGGAGTTCTGCTGCTGATGAAGCATTTGAGGACTTAAAGCGGCAATTGGCCAATCCGCCTGTGCTCGCCGCTCCCGTTGACAAGGAGCCGTTACTGCTATATGTTGCTGCTAATGTTCGGGCGGTCAGCGTAGCTATTGTGGTGGAGCGAAAGGAGGCAGGTAAGGAGCATCCGGTTCAACGTCCGGTCTATTATATCAGCGAGGTGCTCATTGAGTCCAAGCAAAGGTATCCGCATTGGCAGAAGCTGGTGTATGGAGTTTTTATGGCAAGCCGGAAGCTTAAACAATATTTCCAAGGGCACTCAATTACGGTGGTCAGTTCTGCTCCTTTGGGAGATATCATCCAGAACCGGGAAGCAACTGGCCGGATTGCAAAGTGGGCCATAGAGCTGGGGCCGTACGGTTTGAAGTATGTGCCTCGGACAGCGGTTAAGTCTCAAGCACTTGTTGATTTCATCAATGATTGGACGGAAATGCAAGCACCTGAAGAAAAGCCGGATCATACGTATTGGACCATCCATTTTGACGGATCCAGGCAGTTGGAAGGCTCGGGGGCTGGAGTCGTATTAACTTCCCCACGAGGTGATAAGTTTTGTTATGTTCTCCGTTTAATGTTCCCTTGTACTAACAATGCAGCTGAGTATGAAGCCTTGCTCCATGGTCTCCGGATGGCTAAGGAGATGAATCTAAGTCGAGTTAAGTGCTTCGGTGACTCAGACCTTGTGGCTCAGCAAGTGTCTAGCACTTGGGACTCCAAGGACCCACTCATGGCAGCATATCGTCGTGAGGTGGATACTGTCGCAGGTTATTTCAAAGGCTATCAGGTGGACCACGTGGACCGGCGGAAAAATGAAGCGGCAGACGCTTTAAGCCGGCTGGGCTCTCAGCGCAAACCGGTCCCACCCAATGTTTTTCTGGATGTGCTGCACAACCCGTCGGTCAAGATCCCTGGTGAAGAGGATTTGGCTATTCCTGATCCGGAGGCTCAATTGGTGGCGGCTCTTCATGTTATTCCAGATTGGACGCTTCCTTACCTGGCGTACAAGAACCGGGGTGAGTTGCCAGAGGATGAGATTCTAGCCCGGCAGATAATCCGGCGATCCAAATCCATGGCTATCATCAACGGCGAGTTGCATCATTGCAGTATATCAGGAGCTTTTCAACGCTGCGTGTCTCCTGAAGAAGGCCGTGAAATTTTGCGTGAGATCCACGAAGGAGATTGTGGTCACCACGCCGGTTCAAAGTCTCTGGTGGCTAAAGCGTTTCGCCATGGTTTTTATTGGTTAACTGCTCATGCTGATGCGGAGGATCTGGTCAGACGATGTGATGGTTGCCAAAGGTTTTCAAGGCGTGCTCATGTACCGGCTCAAGAATTGAGAATGATTCCAATTACTTGGCCGTTTGCGACTTGGGGGCTGGATATGGTTGGGCCTTTCAAAAGGTCCAAAGATAAGAAGACCCACCTCCTGGTGGCGGTTGACAAGTTTACAAAGTGGGTGGAGGCAGAACCTGTTAGCAAGTGTGATGCGGCCACGGCGGTTCAGTTCATCAAAAAGGTGATTTTCCGGTTTGGCTTTCCGCACAGTATTATCACAGATAATGGTACCAATTTGTCCAAAGGTGCTATGAAGGAGTTCTGCGAACGGGAGCACATCCGGCTCGACGTTTCATCAGTGGCACATCCACAGTCCAATGGTCAAGCAGAAAGAGCTAATCAAGAGATCTTGAGAGGCATCAAGCCCCGGCTCATGGTTCCTTTGCAGAGAACGCCGGGTTGTTGGGTAGAAGAATTACCATCTGTGTTATGGAGCATCAATACAACACCCAACAGATCAACAGGATACACACCGTTCTTCATGGTTTATGGAGCGGAGGCGGTTCTCCCCAGTGATATCCGTCATGATTCACCTCGTGTCACGGCTTATATTGAAGCGGACAACGAGACAGCACGGCAAGATGCTTTGGACCGGTTGGATGAAGAGCGTGACATCGCAGCCGCCCGATCGGCGATTTACCAGCAGGATCTTCGTCGTTATCACAGTCGCCGGGTCAGAACCAGAGCCTTTCAGGAAGGAGATTTGGTGCTTCGGCTCATCCAAGATCAGACTGATATGCATAAGCTATCCCCACCTTGGGAGGGGCCTTTCGTGGTCAGCAAGAATCTGCACAACGGGTCGTACTATCTGATCGATATTCGAGAGCATAAGGACTCACGTACATCAGAGGAGGAGACTAACAGGCCGTGGAATATAGCTCATCTTCGGCCTTACTATACCTGAGCCATTGGCTATACTTATGTACATATTACGACAATGTATATATTATGATTAAATATAATAAACCGGAACCTCAGCTAAAGCGGGGTATCTGTTCTTTTACATCATGTGAGGTTACACGGAGTTGCTCTAAAGCGGCCTCCGGTTTACCCCTTGAGTTCGCTTTGCTAAAAGCATCGTGTTATATCACTTGGAGGATTGGTCGTGTCCGAACCAATACCATGCCTCTTGATAGGCGAGAGCCACCAGATCACTTGGGGACTTGGTCATGTCTGAACCAGTCATGCCTCTTGATCGGCCTAAGGCCACAGAATCACTTGGGGGCTTGGTCGAACCCGAACCATGACCATGCCATTTGGTCGGCATAAATGCCACGGTTTCATTTGGGGACCTGGCTGACTAGAACCATAGTTACACCTAACGGGAGCTTGGTCGTGTTTGGCCATGGTAACGCCATTTGATCAGCTTAAATAAACCTTTTTTGGCAAACGGTTTTGTCGTTGCTTTTGCTTCACACTTTTCTTTGAAGGGGGGTTTTTGCTTTTCATTGTGTTTTTTAAACCGACAAAGTTTTTTAACCAATCAATTGACGGAACACAGTTCACGTCAATCCGGAGACTATTTGTCCGGTTTGATCCTTGTTGTTAACATCCTCTTATGGAGTAACACGGTGTTTATTATAACCCGGCACGGTTTACATGGTAAACCAGCGTCATATATATATACAGGAGCTGTTATCTCCTCCAACAGTGTGGGTTTGCAAAACTCCGCTTCAAGGTTGGCCAAGCCAACTTCACACTCAACGATGGCAGGTATTATGTATCTCAAAAATTTGATCATATACTTAAAATTTTGTTTTGGATGTTTTGATTTCATATATACAGACATCATATTCCGCCTGACGGTACAACCGCGGTGGCACTTGACGAATTTCTTATTTCAGAAAGTGTTTTGGAAAGTTCATTACCACAGGAAGAACAAGTTATGCACGAAGGCATATCAACATCAAAGGTATCAGCTAGCCTATTACAAGGCAACATGGTGCCCATAATAATATAATTGTTTTTCACAAAGGAGAGGCAGTTTTAAAACCGGCTTCCGGTTCAAGCTTGGCCACCAGCCTGGCCTGATGGTTGTGGGTCATCCTGCGCCGCTTCAGCTTCCGTTTCTCTACCCAGTGGCTGGAAATCCACAGTTGTCCAGTCGATTCCCATTAATGCTTGAAAAACAGCTTCATCATGGATCAGCAATGACGGGTCAATATCGGGAGCGTAAGTATGCTTACGGATTGGAGGGATCAGATTTTCCGATTCATGGATTGGTGCAGCTATTCGCTTGTTCTGACTGTCATATTGGGCTTGATAATGAGACAAGTCTGCTTCCTCAGCCAGTTGACAAGCTAGCGGACGTACCTCCCGGTTTATTGCTCGCAGATCCGCTTCGCCAAATTCTGACCCATCTTCCTTCAAGCTGGGATAGCCCTGAGCCGCTTCAATAGGATCAAAATCCGGCACCCAGGCTTTTGCCCGGATTAAGGCATTGATTGCACCGGTTCGAGCAGCAGATTTCTTCAGCTCTTCAACCCGGGCAGGAAGCACCGACAGTTTCATCAGAGTATCTTGAATCAAAGTGGGCGCCGGTTTGTTATGAGATGCGGTACAGATGATCCGCTGGGCACCAGTATACAATTGTTCAACCAATGTATAGGCGGCTTTTAGTTTCTTCCGCACATCTGACCCCAAGTGATCAATGCGTGTCCCTGAAATACCATAAAGGGTTAATAAACCGGCGACTCTGTCAGAAGGCAGAGCCAATTCAGAAGGCAAACTGGCTTACCAAAGATAGCAGTAGTCATGGCATGCACGTGCCGCTTTATGCTGGTCAGTTCATCCGCCACTGGTTTTAGTGCAGCCTCGGCATCCTCTGCTCGTTTGATCAAAGCGGACTTTTCAGTGGCCCAATCCGCCCGCTTCTTCTTGAAGCTCTCCTTAAGCTGTTCCATGGCGCTTAAAGCGCTGGCCAATTCCTCTTTTGCTTTGGAGGTTTCAGCCTGTTGGGTTTTCAGGTTTTCTTGGAGATCGGTGACTTGGTTTTCTTTCGTCTTCAGCTCCGCCTGCATGCATACAGATATATGCTTCAACAAATCGGTATAAGGATTCAAGTACCAATCACATAACAAGTTATGCACTTAGCACTTGGGGGCTAATGCATATTCGGTCTTCATCTTTCAATTGCTTACAAAGTCCCAAGATCAATACAAGTATTCAACTTGGCACTTGGGGGCTAATGGCTATTTGCTCGTATATATTCTGATGCGGCAATTTCAATTACTTAAAGTACCGGTTTAACTACGTTAAGTTGAACCGGCCCTTGGGGGCTACATCAGCAAACTTCAAAGCATCAAGATTTATATTGGTAAGTCCCGGTTTGAAAGAATATAACAAACCGGCCCTTGGGGGCTAGGAGAGTCAGCAAGAATGGAAGCATACAAGCAGGAAGGAGCATATGGAAGTTACCTCATATTTCTCTTTCATCATATTAACCAGACCGGCTTCATAGTCGCGACTGGTATACAACCGGTTCAGATAGCCGGAATGGATATCTTGGGCGTTCAGAGCAGCATAAGTCGTCAGATCAGCGTTCCACTTGCCTTTGCCAAAGGCAGCAAATTCTTCCTTGGCAGAATGTTTGGATAAAGCGACAGGATTGCTTGGCTCAGTATGGCCAGTGCCAGTAATGACAACCTCATCATCCTGGGTACCGCCGGTTTGCACTGGGGCTGTTGGCTTGTTAGTAGGTTTTGCTGGACCGGTGGAACTTTCAATCCGGATGGAACCTGTGGGCTGATTGACAGGACCTAAGGCGTCAGTAGGTCTCTCATCAGCAATAAGATCATCGTCCTGCTGCGGTGGATCGTTGGGTATATCCTCAGGAATAGCCGCTTCAAGATTGGGTGTCTTGCCTGGTTCAAGAATGACATCTTCTTCGGCCGCTTTGTCCAGGCGGGCCTTCTTGCTTGGCCTAGGTTTGGCCCTGAGAAGAATAAAAAAATCAAATACAACATATGTTCTAAGGCAATGTACTGCAAACATCACAATAAGTATAGCTTACCCAAGCACCGTTTTGAGCGGTGGGAGCTGAGTAGCCGATGACTCGCCAGAAGATGAGTGGGAAGTAACCTGGTAATCGGAGTCAGACGGATTAAGAGGTTGACGAAAGCAGCCCGCTTTAGGACAAGCACTGACAAGCAAATTAGAGACCTCGGAACGGCGTTTCCAAACCGGACTGTTCGGTAAACCGGCGGAGGTAACTACCTGGCAGCTGTGCCGGGTGGTGCGGTGAGCTTCGTGTTGTTGGGTCTTCATAAGAATTCTAGGATCCAAATAAGCAAGAGGATGAGAAAATTTAACTTTCCGGTTTGCCTGACAGATTTTTTGTGAAGGCAAAGTTTCTGAATCGGAAGAGAGAATAATTACCTCTGCAACATCCGCGTGGCTGGCTTCGGCATCATCCTGACAAATATCATCATCAATAAGACGCATGAAAAATAAACCAAGTGAGTCAAGCTCTACCTCAAAGTCCGGATTATCCACCTCATCATCAGGGGCCGGATTAGAAGATGCAGTGGTTCTTTTCCTGCGGGCAGTCTTCTTCACAGCTTTAGTCTTTTGCCGGGTTGCTCTTTCCGGTTTGTCTGGTTTTTCTGGTTTCTCCTGCGGCAGTTTTTTGCTCCAAAACGGATCATCGCCCTGATTATGCAGACACTGATATTAAAAACAATGACCAGACATATCAATAACAGATTCAGCAAAGAGAAAAATCAAAGTCTTACAGCTGGCGGTTTGTTGGTGGCATAGAAGGGAAGCAGGCCGGTTCTAGCGCAGACGTGTTCCGGTTCATTCAGTATCTTATGCACAGCCTCTGTGATTTCTTCACCGGAGAGCTGGAGTTTTGAATGTCGCAGTGGGTCATCAACACTGTCAGTATACTCGCACATCAAACCGGAGCGCTGACTAAGGGGCAGTATGCTCCATGACATCCAACAGTGAGCGAGATCAACCCCTGTTAAACTGTTGACCATAAAGGCTCTGAGCTTTGACAGCTGGGGAGCATATTTGCTGCTCTCCTGGGCAGTCAATCTTTGAGGAAAAGGGTGTGTATTGCTGAGCCGCTCCGGACGAAAGCCACGCAAGGGATTCTCACCAGCAGGGGAGGTGTCTTTGCAGTAGAACCATGTCTGATTCCACTCCTTGGGGTGACTGTGCAGCTTGGCGTGAGGGTATGTGACCTCTTTCCTTTTTTGAATGGCCATGCCACCCAACTCCGTATTAGAGCCATCAGTAAACTCAGTACGGCGGTTTAGATGGAAAAGATCTCTGAACAATTCCATCATGGGCTCCTCTTGAAAGAACACCTCACAGAGCACTTGGAAGTGGCACATATTTGTAACAGAGTTGGGGCCAGTGTCTTGCGGATGGAGTTGGAAATCGGCTAAAACATCCCGATAAAATTTAGAACCGGGCGGCTTAAAGCCCCGGGCTAAGTGATCTACAAAAACAACAACCTCTCCTTCTCGAGGTGTGGGAGGGCATTCTTTGCCAGGAGCCCTCCAATGGATGGTATCTTTGCTGCCTAAAGCGCCAATCAGGACTAAATCGTCCAGTTGATCCTCTGTGACGCAAGAAGGAACCCAATTGCACTCATATACTTGCTTGGCCATGATGGAATCTACAAGGTAGAAGATCCCGGTTCAAAAATGCATTTGATCAAGGTACGTTGGTATGGGCAATTTTAAACCGGAGACAGAACTATCTGAACCGGAGTTTCATGAAGCAACCAACATCTGGTGGTTCAACAAGGGGACGTTTGGAAAATTTTCTATAAGGTTAAACCGCCTGATCTAAGCATTGAAAAGCTGAGATTGCGGATGGACAAGTACGCACAAACAGGTTTCACAAGATTTCTTTACAACATTGGATCTGAAGCAAGTTCAGAGAAGAGATAAATACTTAGAGGTTCAAAGGAGTAGTACCGAACCAATGAGCAAAATGTTCATATAGACCCATGGTTTGAGATGCATAAGTAAAGGCGAAGGTCAAACAACTATCATTGCACAGAATAAAGATTTGCGAATTCATCTAAAGATCTATTGTATGAGCAAGAGGCAGACGATGAACACTGAAGAACTACGAAACCCTAGGCCAGATCCACGAGGGAAAAGATAAAAGATTTACCGGAACTGAGGAAGATGCGGAAGGTTGCCACGATGTTCTGGTGTGCTCAGGTTGATGGAGCGGCCAAGGATGAGGCAGAGGTCGACGGCGGCGGCAGAGCTCCGAGGCTGGCGATGCGAGGAAGATGAAGAAGGCACGAAAGGAGAAAATAAATGACCCTTCGGTCCTATTTATAAGGCGAAAGAACATGAGTCAGGCGCGACAATCAAGGGGCCACAAAACGGAGCTGTCGCCTCAATTTCCGCCGATCTATTAAACAAAGAAGCATAATGGATAGCTTCGTTATGACAGGTGACATCACTCCGTTTTACAGCAATCAGAGAAGATGACATCATGGCGGTTTACCAATTTATAAGAAGATGTTGAAGATGAAGCTGTTATTAAAGGATTGACATGAACCCGTTCAAATCAATCTGGGCCTAATGTTGGGGATATTACTACTGGGCGTAAACCGGCCTATCTGGGCCGGGTTAACTTCGTCAGTAGTTAAGTAAGTTAAAGCCCAAGAAGACAGAGGAGGGCTCAAGGCCCATGGTCGGCTCAAGGCCTGGAGCCGTAAACCGGCGTTAGTAGTTAACCTGTATTGTAAGTGAGGAATAAGAAGAGACCAAACCGGACACATCTATAAGCCGGTATTAGGACTCCGTAAGCTGACGAGAGTCACCCATGTATATAAGGGGACGACCCGGCGGCGGTTCAAGAACAACAGACAACAACTCAAGACATAGGCGAAGCTTGTTTGCTCCCTAGTCATCGAAACCCCATCAATTCCATCACAACTAGACGTAGGCTTTTACCTTCATCGAAGGGGCCGAACTAGTATAAACTCTCTTGCGTCCTTGTGTCCGCTTTAACCCCTTCAAGCTAACCCGTCGTGATGGCTCCACGACTAAGTCCTTTCTCTAGGACATCTGCCGTGACAAAACCATGACATGCTTGGTCGTATTCAAACCATAGCCACACCTCTTGATCGGCGCCATGCCACAATTATGACTACATGGGGGGCTCTGGTCATATCCGAACCATAGCTTAAACCCTCTTGATCGTACATATACATCATCATATATTGCATCATACGTTCCATCATCATAGCATGTATCATATGTGCATGGATATACCGGTTTATATGACAGGAATCAGTCTTCAAACAAGGTTATATTATTCAAAATCTTTAATAGCCAACACAGCTGTATTTTATTATGGTTATCAATAACCAGTATTATAATTAAGGTTTTCAAAGTCGCTTTAGCGCAATGGCTATCATATTATCAATGGATATGATTTATTCTACAATTGAAGGAATAGTCCCGAGTCGCTGCAGGCTTACGACCCGGCACTTGGGGGCTACATTATTCAAGTTGGGATTACATCAAATACACAAGTCTCATGTTGCTGCAAGCATGCACCATGACACTTGGGGGCTATTGCAAAGTCATTGTTTGCTCACCTTATTGAAGACCCGACTCATCACATCGTAATGAGCCGGCCCTTGGGGGCTACCAATTGCTCCTATTCAAGGTACAAATCTTTTAATCCATTATATTGAAGGGTCCACTGCTCAGTTGGTAAAGCACAAGGCTCTTAACCTTGTGGACGTGGGTTCAAGCCCCATGATGGGGGTTACATCATATAATGTTATTCGCAGTGAAGTATATATAAAGTCCCAGCTCAATATTATTTTACTGAGCCAGCCCTTGGGGAATACACGTTGCTGTTCAAAGTCTACATGATTATAGTTACAAAGTCCCTGCTCATTATTGCATAATGACCCGGCCCTTGGGGGCTACACTGGTGGAAGTTTTTATAAGCATAAGGCAATTTCAAGTCCCAGGTTGCTGCAAGCATGACACCCCGGCACTTGGGGGCTACACATGTGGAATACTCAGTTCTGACTGGTGATTGAGATGAACAACCTGGATTTCTTCAAGCTTGCGACATTCATATTGAAGCAAGTCTTAAGCTATTGCTATGCTACCTTCTTAAATACTTGGGGGCTACAAGTGATAGGCATATAAGAGGTATATTTTCAAGCTTGATGTTAACTACAATTATGACCCGGTGCCATCAATATTTGTAAACCGGCAAGGTTCTACATTCTTAAACCGGCAAAGTTCTACATTCTTAAACCGGCTGAAGATCAGATGAATATTTCAAAGATCAACATTTTTGTTAAGCATTGGGAGCTGAGTCAAAAGAGTTATTCTTCACAATATTTCTCTATGACAAACCAATGTCAACAAATTAATTATGAAGCTGGTCTATTGACTCGGATTTTATAGAAGAAGGAAGTGACAAGGACTTAAGGATAATCAGGATCAGTTTAACATGGATAAATCCAAATTAAACTGGGGGCTAATGTCGGGGATATACCCCGCGGTATGATCCGGCCGGAGTTATAACCCGGCTGGGACTTAGTAAACCGACAGGTGTCAAAGCAGGTGGTAAACCAGCAGGTGTTAAGGCAGGTGGTAAACCGGTTGGTGTTAAGTCAGACGGTAAACCGATAGGCTGTTAAACCGGTTGATAGTTAAGACAGACAGGTAAAACAGGCAGTTAACCCAGACGGTAAACCGACCGGTTGTTAAACCGGCTGATAGTTAAGACAGGAGTTAAGTCATATGATAACTCAACAAACATTCTTAAACCGGCAGACCATCTTAAACCGGCACCAGTTAACTCCCGGCAGACCATCTTAAACCGGCACCAGTTAACTCCCGGCAGGCAGTGGTAACTGGGTTACCAGGAGTTATGAAGCCCGAGACATTATGAAGCCCAAGATGTTAAGAAGCCCATGAAGAGACGTCATAATAGTTAAGTCTTAAGTCCGAGTTGGACTCTACATGTAACCCGCCCCTTCAACTTATATAAGGAGGGGCAGGGCTCCCCAAAGAGGAACAAGTAAGGAGAAACAATCTTAAAGGGTTAGGGTTAACTAGGAGAGCTGGTTTACGGCGACTTCCTCATCATCATAATGAGAGATAGCCTCAAACAACACGTAGGGTTGTTACTGGATGATGTTTCCCGGGGCCCAAAGCTGTCTAAATCCTTGTCTTGTGTTGCGTCTCTCGATTCCACTCAACCCCTCTCAAGCTACCACATAGATGCATTGGCCTCACGCCAAAGTCCTCACACTAGGACATCTGCTGTGACAATTCCACGACAGATCACGTGATCACTTAGATGATTAGAGGGATGTCTATCTAAGTGGGAGTTCTTAAGTAATATGATTAATTGAACTTAAATTTATCATGAACTTAGTACCTGATAATATTTTTGCTTATCTATGTTGTTGTAGATAGATGGCCCGTGCTGTTGTTCCGTTGAATTTTAATGTGTTCCTTGAGAAAGCAAAGTTGAAAGGTGATGGTAGCAATTACACGGGCTGGGTCCGTAACTTGAGGATTATCCTCATTGCTGCATAGAAGAATTACATCCTAGAAGCACCACTGGGTGCTAGGCCTGCTGCAGATGCTGCTGCCAACGTTAAGAACGTTTGGCAGAGTAAAGCTAATGACTACTCGATAATTTAGTGTGCCATGCTTTACGGCTTAGAACCGGGACTTCAACGATGTTTTGAACATTATGGAGCATATGAGATGTTCCAGGAGTTGAAGTAAATATTTCAAGCAAATGCCCGGATTAAGAGTGATGAAGTCTCCAATAAGTTCTATAGCTGCAAGATGGAGGAGAATAGTTCTGTCAGTGAGCATATACTCAAAATGTCTGGGTATCATAATCACTTGACTCAATTGGGGGTTAACCTTCCTGTTGATAGTGTCATTGACAGAGTTCTTCAATCACTGCCACCAAGCTACAAAAGCTTTATGATGAACTATAATATGCAAGGGATGAATAAGACTATACCTGAGCTCTTTGCAATGCTAAAGGCTGCGGAGGTAGAAATCAAGAAGGAGCATCAAGTGTTGATGGTCAATAAGACCACCAGTTTCAAGAAGAAGGGTAAAGGGAAGAAGAAGGGGAACTTCAAGAAGAACGGCAAACAAGTTGCTGCTCAAGAGAAGAAACCCAAGTCTGGACCTAAGCCTGAGACTGAGTGCTTCTACTGCAAACAGACTGGTCATTGGAAGCATAACTGCCCCAAGTATTTGCGGATAAGAAGGATGGCAAGGTGAACAAAGGTATATGTGTTATACATGTTATTAACGTGTACCTCACCAGAGCTCGCAGTAGCACCTGGATATTTGATACTGGTTCTGTTGCTAATATTTGCAACTCGAAACAGGGACTACAGATTAAGCGAAGACTGGCTAAGGACGAGGTGACGATGCGCGTGGGAAATGGTTCCAAAGTCTATGTGATCGCCGTCGGCACGCTACCTCTACATCTACCTTCAGGATTAGTTTTAGACCTAAATAATTGTTATTTGGTGACAGCGTTAAGCATGAACATTATATCTCGATCTTGTTTGATGCGAGAGGGTTATTCATTTAAATCAGAGAATAATGGTTGTTCTATTTATATGAGTAATATCTTTTATGGTCATGCACCCTTAAAGAGTGGTCTATTCTTGTTGAATCTCGATAGTAGTGATACACATATTCATAATGTTGAAGCCAAAAGATGCAGAGTTGATAATGATAGTGCAACATATTTGTCGCACTGCCGTTTGTGTCATATTGGTATAAAACGCATGAAGAAACTCCATACTGATGGACTTTTGGAATCACTTGATTATGAATCACTTGGTACTTGCGAACCATGCCTTATGGGCAAGATGACTAAAACGCCGTTCTCCAAACTATGGAGCGAGCAACAGATTTGTTGGAAATCATACATACTGATGTATGTGGTCCGATGGATATCGAAGCTCGCGGCAGGTATCGTTATTTTCTCACCTTCACAGATGATTTGAGCAGATATGGGTATATCCTGAAACATTTGAAAAGTTCAAAGAAATTCAGAGTGAAGTGGAAAATCATCGTAACAAGAATATAAAGTTTCTACGATCTGATTGTGGAGGAGAATATTTGAGTTACGAGTTTGGCCTACAGTTGAAACAATGCGGAATAGTTTTGCAACTCACGCCACCCAGAACACCAGAGCGTAATGGTGTGTCCGAACGTCGTAATCATACTTTACTAGATATGGTGCGATCTATGATGTCTCTTAATGATTTACCGCTATCGTTTTGGGGTTATGCTTTAGAGACGGCTACATTCACGTTAAATAGGGCACCATCAAAATCCGTTGAGACGACGCCTTATGAACTATGGTTTGGCAAGAAACCAAAGTTGTCGTTTCTTAAAGTTTGGGGTTGCGATGCTTATGTGAAAAAGCTTCAACCTCATAAGCTCGAACCCAAATCGGAGAAATGTGTCTTCATAGGAGACCAAAAGGAAACTATTGGGTACACCGTCTATCACAGATCCGAAGGCAAGATATTCGTTGCTAAGAATGGATCCTTTCTAGAGAAGGAGTTTCTCTAGAAAGAAGTGAGTGAGAGGAATGCAGAACTTGATGAGGTAACTATACCTACTCCCTTATTGGAAAGTAGTTCACCACAGAAACCAGTTCCTGTGACATCTACACCAATTAGTGAGGAAGCTAATGATGATGATCATGAAACTTGAGATCAAGTTACTACCGAACCTCGTAGGTCAACCAGAGCAAGATCCGCACCAGAGTGGTACGGTAATCCAGTTCTGGAGGTCATGTTACTTGACCATGACGAACCTACGAACTATGAGGAAGCGATGATGAGCCCAGATTCCGCAAAATGGCTTGAAGCCATGAAATCTGAGATGGGATCCAGACTTTGGTTGACTTGTCTGATGATCGGCAAGCCATCAAGAATAAATGGATCTTCAGGAAGAAGACAAACACTGACAGTAATGTTACTGTCTACAAAGCTCGACTTGTTGCGAAAGGTTTTCGACAAGTTCAAGGAGTTGACTACGATGAGACCTTCTCACCCGTAGCGATGCTTAAGTCCATTCGAATCATGTTAGCAATTGCCGCGTTTTATGATTATGAAATTTGGCAAATGGATGTAAAGACTGCATTCCTGAATGGATTTTTGGAAGAAGAGTTGTATACGATGCAACTTGAAGGTTTTATCGATCCAAAGGGAGCTAACAAAGTGTGCAAGCTCCAGCGATCCATTTATGGACTGGTGCAAGCCTCTCGGAGTTGGAATAAACGTTTTGATAGTGTGATCAAATCATATGGTTTTATACAGACTTTTGGAGAAGCCTGTATTTACAAGAAAGTGAGTGGGAGCTCTGTAGCATTTCTAATATTATATGTCGATGACATATTGCTGATTGTAAATGATATAGAATTTCTGGATAGCATAAAAGGATACTTGAATAAGAGTTTTTCAATGAAAGACCTCGGTGAAGCTGCTTATATATATTGGGCATCAAGATCTATAGAGATAGATCAAGACGCTTAATTGGACTTTCACAAAGCACATACCTTGATAAAGTTTTGAGGAAGTTCAAAATGGATCAAGCTAAGAAAGGGTTCTTGCCTGTGTTACAAGGTGTGAAGTTGAGTAAGACTCAATGTCTGACCACTGCAGAAGATAGAGAGAAAATGAAAAGTGTTCCCTAGCTCTATCATGTATGCAATGCTGTGTACCAGACCTGATGTGTGCCTTGCTATTAGCCTAGCAGGGAGGTACCAAAGTAATCCAGGAGTGGATCACTGGACAGCGGTCAAGAACATCCTGAAGTACCTGAAAGGGACCAAGGATATGTTTCTCGTTTATGGAGGTGACAAAGAGCTCATCGTAAATGGTTACGTTGATGCAAGCTTTGACACTGATCCGGACGATTCTAAATCACAAACCGGATACGTGTTTATATTAAATGGTGGAGCTGTTAGTTGGAGCAGTTCTAAATACAGCAGTTCTAAGCAGAGTACATTGCTGCTTCGGAAGCAGTGAATGAAGGAGTCTAGATGAAGGAGTCTGGATGAAGGAGTTCATATCCGATCTAGGTGTCATACCTAGTGCATCGGGTCCAATGTAAATCTTTTGTGACAATACTGGTGCAATTGCCTTGGCAAAGGAATCCAGATTTCACAAGAGAACCAAGCACATCAAGAGACGCTTCAACTCCATCTGGGATCAAGTCCAGGTGGGAGACATAGATATTTGCAAGATACATATGGAACTGAATGTATTACGGAATGAGTAAAGAGACTCGCCGGTAATGAGATTGAACTAGGTATTAGGATACTGACGGTCAAATCTCGGGCAAGTAACATACCAATGACAAAGAGAACAACGTATAGTGTTATGCGGTTTGACCGATAAAGATCTTTGTAGAATATGTAGGAACCAATATGGGCATCCAGGTTCAACTATTGGTTATTGACTGGAGACGTGTCTCGGTCATGTCTACATAGTTCTTGAACTTGTAGGGTCCGCACGCTTAAAGTTCTGTGACGATCAGTTTTATGAGTTTATATGTTTGATGTACTGAAGGTAGTTTGGAGTCCCGGAAGTGATCACGGATAGGACGAGGAGTCTCAAAATGGTCGATACATAAAGATTTATATATTGGAATCCTATATTTGGATATCGGAAGTGTTCTGGGTGAAATCGGGATTTTACCGGAGTATCGGGGGTTACCGAACCCCCCTGGGGGTTTAATGGGCCAAGATGGGCCTTAGTGGAGATGAGGAGGGGCGGCCAGGGTAGGCTGCGCGCCCCCTCTCCCTCTCGTCCAAATTGGACAAGGAGGGGGGGCGCCCCCTTTCCTTCCTCTCTCCCTCCTCCTTCCCCTTCTCCTACTCCAACTAGGAAAGAGGGAGTCCTACTCCCGATGGGAGTAGGACTCCTCCTGGCGTGCCTCCTCCTGGCTGGCCACCTCTCCCCCGCTGCTCCTTTATATACGGGGCAGGGGGGCACCTCTAGAGACACAAGTTGATCGTAGAGATCTCTCCAGTCGTGTGCGGTGGCCCCCTCCACCATAATCCACCTCGGTCATACTATAGCGGTGTTTAGGCGAAGCCCTGCTACGGTAGCTTCATCAACATCGTCACCACACCGTCGTGCTGACGAAACTCTTCCCCGAGCTCTACTGGATCGTGAGTTCGCGGGACGTCACTGAGCTGAACGTGTGCTGAACGCGGAGGTGCCGTATGTTCGGTACTGAGGATCAGTCGATCGTGAAGACGTACGACTACATCAACCGCGTTGTCATAACGCTTCCGCTTAATGGTCTACGAGGGTACATGGACGACACTCTCCCCTATCGTTGCAATGCATCACCATGATCCTATATGTGCATAGGATTTTTTTTTGAAATTACTACGTTCCCCAACATTGCTAACAAGGGCCCAAGCTGCGGCGTGGTGCCTGCTGAGACCGGCATGAATCTCAGCCAGGAGCTGCCGCCTGTCCTCCTGGGAGATACATCTTTGAAGGACTCTGGTAGCGCTTTTCTTATAGAGCTCTTCGTCGTGAACCTTGTAGGCCTTCGAACGCCGGACAATGTGGCGGGCTTCATTCTGGTCCTCAGGAAGCTCCTTCCTGTTAAGGTAGGCCAGGAAGGGTTCGGTCCATGGGGCAATGACTGCCATGATGAGATGGGCCCATGGTGTTATTTCGGTGGCCGAGCCTCCGATAATGTCGGTGTTTTCGGAATCTGGGGTTATGTTCGGATCCAGACTAGTGTTGCCGTTTTCCCCCTGCCACACCACAGATGGCTTTAAAAGCCTTTCTAGAAAGATATTAGGTGGGACGGGGTCGTGCTTAGCGCCGATACAAGCAAGAACGTCCGCCACTTGATTACTCTCTCGAGCCACATGATGGAACTTGAGCCCCTCGAACCGGGCCGACATTTTTATGACGGCATTACGATAAGCTGCCATCTTCGGATCTTTGGCGTCAAAGTCTCCATTTATTTGAGATATTGCAAGGTTTGAGTCCCCGCGCACTTCTAGGCGTTGTATGCCCATGGAGACAGCCATCCGGAGACCATAATATAAGGCCTCGTATTCGGCTGCATTGTTGGAGTCTGTGTATAGTATTTGGAGTACATAATGAACGACGTCTCCAGTAGGTGACGTGAGAACGACGCCCGCCCCTAGCCCTGCCAGCATTTTGGAGCCATCGAAATACATAACCCAATTGGAATATATGCCATACTCTTTAGGGAGTTCGGTCTCTGTCCATTCGGCGACGAAGTCGGCCAGTACTTGGGATTTAATAGCTCGACGTGGTTTGTATGTAATATCAAATGGGAGGAGCTCAATGGCCCATTTGGCAATTCGGCCCGTGGCATCGCGGTTGTTTATAATGTCATTGAGTGGTACTTCGAAAGCCACCGTGATCGAACACTCCTGGAAGTAGTGATGGAGCTTTCGGGATGCCATGAAGACCGCGTATGCTATCTTTTGATAATGGGGGTACCGGGATTTGCATGGTGTAAGGACAGTGGATACGTAGTATACTGGCTTCTGAAGCAGGAATTTGTGTCCGTCCTGTTCTCGTTCAACGACGAGCACTACACTCACCACCTGATGTGTATGTATAATAGCATTGGTTCACGGACGTTTGGCGCGGCCAGGATTGGGTTGCTCGCAAGAAGGGTTTTTATTTCCTCTAGTCCGGCTGTTGCCGCGTCTGTCCACTCGAAGTGATCGGTTCGCCGTAGAAGGCGATAGAGTGGCAGTGCGTTTTATCCCAATCTGGAGATAAAGCGGCTTAGAGCTGCCACGCAACCCGCGAGATTTTGGACTTGTTTGAGGTCTATTGGTGTAGCCAATTGTGACAGAGCTCAGATTTTGGCTGGATTTTCTTCAATTCCTCTGTTGGAAACGATGAAGCCCAGCAATTTTCCAACGGGAACGCCGAAAACGCACTTTTCCGGATTGAGCTTAATGTCATACGCGCGGAGGTTATCAAATGTGAGACGTAAATCGTCTATTAGTGTTTCGACGCGCCTAGTTTTGATGACGACGTCGTCCACATAAGCTTCAACTGTCTTGCCGATCTGTTCCTCCAGGTATGTTTGAATCATGCGTTGGTATGTGGCGCCGACGTTCTTGAGCCCGAAGGGCATGGTGTTGAAGCAGAATGGCCCATACGGGGTAATGAATGTTGTTGCAGCTTGATCGGACTCCTTCATTTTGATTTGATGGTATCCAGAATATGCATCAAGGAAACACAGTGAGTCGTGTCCTGCGGTAGCACCAATGATTTGATCGATGCGGGGGAGGGGGAAGGGATCTTAAGGGCAAGCCTTATTGAGGTCTTTAAAATCGACGCACAACCGCAAGGATTTGTCCTTCTTTGGTACCATCACTAGGTTTGCCATCCAGTCTAGATGTTTTATTTCTCTGATGAATCCGGCCTCAATTAGCTTTGCCAGCTCCTCCCCCATAGCTTGGCGTTTGGGATCGGAAAAGCACCGCAGTGCTTGTTTGATTGGTTTGTATCCCTTTAAGATAGTAAGGCTATGTTCGGCCAGCTCACGTGGGATTCCAGGCATGTCAGAAGGGTGCCAGACGAATATATCCCAGTTTTCGCGAAGGAAATCCCTTAGTGCAGCGTTGACTGTTGGGTCTAGTTGTGCTCCAATAGATGCTGTCTTCTTGGGGTCCGTTGGGTGGACCTGGAATTTGACTATTTCTTCTGCCAGTTTGAAGGAGGTGGATTTGGGTCGTTTGTCTAAGATCACATCGTCCTTATCCACCATGGAGTGCAGTGTGGTTAATTCTTCGGCCGCGAGGGCTTCAGATAATGCCTCAAGGGCCAAGGATGCGGTTTTGTTTTTGGCGCGGAGTGCTATGTCCGGATCACTGACAAGAGTGATTATGCCATTTGGTCCGGGCATTTTGAGCTTCATGTACCCGTAATGAGGTATAGCTTGGAAGCGTGTAAAAGCATCCCGCCCCAACAGGGCGTGGTATCCGCTGCTGAAAGGAGCCACTTGGAAGGTGATTTCTTCGGACCGATAATTCTCCGGCGTGCCAAATACCACGTCAAGTGTGATTTTTCCCACACACCGCGCCTCCGTACTGGGAATAATTCCTCGGAAGGTCGTGCTGCTTTGCTTGATGCGGCTCCTGTCTATTTCCATTTTGTGGAGTGTATCCTCATAGATGCGGTTTAGTCCGCTGCCACCGTCCATGAGGACCTTGGTGAGTCGAAAGCCGTCCACGATGGGACTGAGGAATAAAGCGGCTGGTGCTTGGACTGTCCTATATTTTTGTTCGTCTCCAGCACTAAAGGTTATAGCCGTGTCGTTCCAAGGGTTTACTGTGGCGATTTGACAGACTTTGGCGAGGCCGCGAAGTGCCCTTTTGCGCTTATTGTTTGAAGCGAATGTCTTGAAGACCGTCAATACTCTGGGGTCATTGTCTTATGGAGGGTGTTGCTCTGGGGTGTTTTTGGTAAGGATGTCCTCGCCACTTTTGGCTACCTGCCGGAGTATCCAACATGCTCTAAGGCTGTGGGTTGGTATGGTATCCAGTGTTATGTGTATTTTGCATGGGCCATCGAGCCATCCCTACAGAACAGTTCCGTGCCGCGTAATGGGTTTGTATTTCTTAGCTATTGGACTGGGCGCGTCACGGGGGTGCGCCCTTTTCACCTGGACCGGTGGTTGAGTTGGGACCGATGGCTCCCAACAAGCTGCCTGATCCCTCCAAGCACTTTCCACTGCGTTGTACTTCTGTACGACAGTTGCCAAGTCAGTGAAGTGTAGTATGCGGCGGTGATTAATGGCATTGAGGATTCCTTCGTTCATGCAATTGTTGCGGAACGCTCATATCGCGTCCTCATCGCGACAATCTTTAACCTTCTCCTTGATAAGGAGGAATTTGGCCCAGAAGTGGTGGACCGTTTCCTGAGGCTGTTGTTGTATGCTCATGAGAGCGCTTATGTCTGGGTGGGTGGGTGGAATTGGATCTGGACCCTGACCCGATCGATGATCTAGAGTCTGAAGTTTTTCCAGACTTATCAGTCCGGCTCCAGAGTATCTTCTGGTTGCCTTTGCCCGCCATCCGATTCTATGTTCGGAAGGCTGGAAACCTCCCTTTGCGGGCGGGTATCCGGATCTGCAGGGTCGGTGATCCGGACGTAGTCCGTCTTCAGTATAGGGGAAGAGTCGCCGTCTTGCTCCTCGACTACCGCTATCTGGTAGGTGATCGGTGGAGATTTGATTTCTCTTTGATCGGGTTTGAGCCCGATCCAATCGTAATCTGTGGCGATTCCTAGGGCGGCAATACGATCAAGGAGCTCATTTAAACATGAAAACTCCGCCGGATCCATCTACTTCGAGAGTTTGAGGTCGATACAAAGCAGATTTTCGATGGCTCAAGAGGTCATCATCGGCTTAACGGCCGAACAGGCGGTCATGGTAAAGCTGCCCAACCGGAGGGTTTGGCCTGGGGCCAGTTCTCCTCTGGTAGTGACATTGTCTTTAAGGACGAGGTGAGTCATCGGTCCTGTTGTCGATGTCACAGTGGAACTCTCAATGAAAGCACCAATGTCGGTGTTAAAACCGGCGGACACTAGTAGAAAACAGGGCTTTGGTCCAGGCCGGGTCAGACCATTAGTACCGGTTCAGTCCAGAACCGGGACCAATGGGGGCATTGGTCCCGGTTCGTGAGCCCAGGGGGCCGGCTGGGCCATGTGGGCCATTGGTCCCGGTTCATCTGGACCTTTTGGTCCTGGTTGGTGGTATGAACCGGGACCAATGGGCCTCGCTCCTAGCCCACCACCATTGGTCCCGGTTGGTGGCTTGATGCGGGACCAAAGGCTCCCCTTTAGTCCCGGTTCATGCCACCAACCGGGACCAATGAAGTGCCTATATATATCCCCTCGTGTGAGAGTAGAGCACACTGCTCTATTTTTTTCTGGCCGAGGGGGAGAGGGCTTGGTGGTGCTCTAGCTCACCTCCTATGCACACAAGGTGTTCGATGGAATGCCCGAGCCACACTACTTAAGCTTTCTCCTCTCCAAGCTCGACCTCCAAGCTCCATTTTCCACAATATTTGTCTAGATTTAGCGGTCCGTCACGCCCCGTCCCCGTCTTCACCGCCGTCGATCACCCGCGCCGAGCTCATCGCCGGCACCACCGTGGTGAGCCTCTTGTTCTTATCTTCTATCTGAAAGGAAAAATATTCTTACTTGTATGTTTACATAGATACTTGTATTATTTCCTTACTTTTATTATTGCATCTTATATAGTGCGATGGTTTTGGTATCCGCCCCCGTCGGCCCTCGTCCTGTCTATGATTCGGATGTGGTATATATATATTATCTTTATAACTATTGGTTCATTTATTGTTTATGAAAATTATGCCGACCAACGTGACATAGATTTTATTTATGTAGGATGTATGTGAATTGGAAATGCCAACCGACCCTATTGTCGAGAGGTTAAATTTAGTTGAAGAAGAAAACAATTTGTTGAAGGAAAAAATAAAAAAAATTGAGGAGGAGAAGATGATATTGGAGTTGCATGTTGCGGATGTCGTCGATGATCACAAGATCAAGATGGATGCAATGCGCTTGAAGATTAGAAAGATTAGAAAATATGCCATTCATACCGAGGCTTGGTATCATTATGCCGTTGGATCAATTGTTACCTTGGTTGCGATTATGATCGCATTTGTTTTCGCATTGAAATGTTTTACATAGTTTCAATGTATGGTTTAATTAATTAGACTAGTCGCCAACCCGTGCATTCGCACGCGCTAGTACGCATGTGTGTCTTCCATAAGATAACAGATCAAACAATTTGAAAAGGCAAAGAAGACATACGGAAGTAGTACTGCATAATGATTGTCTATATTACTAAATAAAATAATGTTAGTTATTTCATGTACATTTCAAAGATACCAACTACTATTGTTCATAATGTTTTAGCGGTTGGTCAGATACTTAAAATCTTATTTGTTAGAGAGTTAATTATGTATTACTAATTAATCACAATTAATGATATCATACCAATGAACAAACATAATATCATATCCGCCTCAATAATAATACCAAGTCTACTTACTAATGGCATATAAGGTATATTGTTAGATCTAATTGTAATCTAATCGAGAATAAGCAACATATTGTGAACAAACATGATGTCAAAAATGTGGTAAGTATGAAAGTGTGCCTAAAGAATGCTTAAGATATTCAATATTGATGTAAAATATGTACAATATGCACCCCATGTAGGTGCAAGTGTTTATGACTAAATACCTGTGCAATCATCATATGACTAAATACTAACTGCTGGACTTTCTAGGTTATTCGGCACTAATTATGCAACCACAGAGCTTTAATATGAACTATGTGATCAAATGTTAATTATATCATATAAGCAAAGAAAACACTTTATAATTGCCAATGTCAGTAATAGCAAACTAATGGATTCTTCGATTCTACTATTTTGTTTTCAACCTAAACAATGTTTTTGTGCTATCACGATAGCACCTTTCTATATGTTGACAAAATTCTTCATGGAATCCACAATATCCATACTCATGATACATGTCCTATTTGAAAGTAGGTTAATCTCCACCGCACTTGTCATGCATTACAATTTTTTCTTTGAAGGGCTCCCCGCTTATCCTTATAACTTGTTATGAAGTGATTCAGCCACAGTTAATTTTGTGATATGGGTGGCCTTGCAATGTAGTCCTAGACGTCATGTCTTTTACATCAACAAATTCTTGAAGAGTAATTAGAAATCTCAATGAACAACACTTGCAAGATAGATAGGAACTCTCAAACGGCAACATCTTACATCACACAATTAGAAAATTTGATGGGATAAAGATTTCACTTACGACCCACACATTATAAGTGAATAATGGTGACAACATCCTCTCCTATATAATACATTTTTTGGCAGCTCTTGGATAATCCATCTTACATGTAAAGAACAAAACAGGCATGCAATCATGAAGTCTAACAGGATTGTAAGTCTGTAGAATTTGTGCCCTTTTTACATCAACACAGATAATATATTATCTTTCCTTGGAATCCAATTCCGAACAACAATTTTTTTATCTAAGTGTGCATGGAACTGGATTATCAGATTCAAATCAATAGTATCTTTCTCATGGAAATATTAGCTTCGGACTAAAACCCATGTAAGATACTGGGTGCCATCATCGATCGCAGTGGTCGTAAAAATTTGCATGCAAAGATTGGCTAGGTTCGTCCAATTAAAAAGGTTGAGAAGAACAACTATGAAGATATATGTGAAACCTCAAAGTGCAACATGCGATATCGTACAATTAGAGGGGGGGGGGATATAGTAACAACCCTCATATATGAAGGCGAACTTCCTGGAAGATTGATTAAAAATCTCGATGAACAACACTGGCAATATATATAGGATCTCTCAAAACGTAACATCTTACATGGTACAATTAGAAAATTAGATGGGATAAAGAGTTCACTTACAATGCACATATATAAAGGTGAATAATGGTGACAACATCCCCTCCTGTAATATCAAAAAAAATTGGCACCTATTGGATAACCCATCTTACGACATAAGGAACAAAACATGCATCCACTCATGAAGTCAACAGGATTGCAAGTCTGTAGAGCTTGTGGCCGTTTGCATCAACAAAAATAATATATTAGTGTTGGAAATATGCCCTAGAGGCAATAATAAAAGCATTATTATTATATTTCCTTGTTCATGATAATTGTCTTTATTCATGCTATAATTGTGTTATCCGGAAATCATAATACATGTGTGAATGACAGACACCAACATGTCCCTAGTGAGCCTCTAGTTGACTAGCTCGTTGACCAACAGATAGTCATGGTTTCCTGATATGGACACTGGGTGTCATTGATAACGAGATCACATCATTAGGAGAATGATGTGATGGACAAGACCCAATCCTAAACATAGCACAAGATCGTATAGTTCGTTTGCTAGAGTTTTCCAATGTCAAGTATCTTTTCCTTAGACCATGAGATCGTGTAACTCCCGGATACCGTAGGAGTGCTTTGGGTATGCCAAACGTCACAACGTAACTGGGTGACTATAAAGGTAGACTACGGGTATCTCCGAAAGTGTCTGTTGGGTGACATGGATCAAGACTGGGATTTGTCACTCCGTATGACGGAGAGGTATCACTGGGCCCACTCGGTAATGCATCATCATAATGAGCTCAGAGTGACCAAGTGTCTGGTCACGGGATCATGCATTACGGTACGAGTAAAGTGACTTGCCGGTAACGAGATTGAATGAGGTATTGGGATACCGACGATCGAATCTCGGGCAAGTAACATATCGATAGACAAAGGGAATAGCGTACGGGGTTGATTGAAGCCTCGACATCGTGGTTCATCCGATGAGATCATCGTGGAGCATGTGGGAGCCAACATGGGTATCCAGATCCCGCTATTGGTTATTGACCGGAGAGGCGTCTCGGTCATGTCTGCTTGTCTCCCGAACCCGTAGGGTCTACACACTTAAGGTTCGGTGACGCTAGGGTTATGAAGATATGTATATGCAGAAACCCGAATGTTGTTCGGAGTCCCGGATGAGATCCCGGACGTCACGAGGAGTTCCGGAATGGTCCGGAGGTAAAGAATTATATATAGGAAGTGCTGTTTCGGGCATCGGGACAAGTTTCGGGGTTATCGGTATTGTACCGGGACCACCGGAGGGGTCCCGTGGGCCCACCGGGTGGGGCCACCTGTCCCGGGGGGCCACATGGGCTGTAGGGGTGCGCCTTGGCCTAGATGGGCCAAGGGCACCAGCCCCTATAGGCCCATGCGCCTAGGGTTTCCACCATGGAAGAGTCCATGTGGTGGAAGGCACCCCTAGGTGCCTTGGGGGGGAGGAAAACCTCCCCTTGGCCGCCGCACCTAGGAGATTGGATCTCCTAGGCTGCGCACCACCCCCCTTGGCCCTCCTATATATAGTGGGGGAGAGAAGGGACTTGATACACCAGCCCCTGGCGCCTCCCTCTCTCCCCGTTACGTCTCTCCCTCGTAGTCTTGGCGAAGCCCTGCTTCTGTGACGCCCTGCATCCACCACCACGCCGTCGTGCTGCTGGATCTTCATCAACCTCTCCTTCCCCCTTGCTGGAACAAGAAGGAGGAGATGTCTCCCGTCCCATACGTGTGTTGAATGCGGAGGTGCCGTCCGTTCGGCGCTGGTCATCGGTGATTTGGATCACGTCGAGTACGACTACATCATCACCGTTCTTTTGAACGCTTCCGTGCGCCATCTACAAAGGTATGTAGATGCATCTAATCACTCGTTGCTAGATGAACTCCTAGATGATCTTGGTGAAACGAGTAGGAAAATTTTTGTTTTCTGCAACGTTACCCAACAGTGGCATCATGAGCTAGGTCTATGCGTAGTTCTTCTTGCGCGAGTAGAACACAATTAGTTGTGGGCGTAGATTTGTCAACTTTCTTGCCGTTACTAGTCCTTTCTTGCTTCAGCGGTATTGTGGGATGAAGCGGCCCGGACCAACCTTACACGTACGCTTACGTGAGACCGGTTCCACCGACTAACATGCACTAGTTGCATAAGGTGGCTGGCGGGTGTCTGTCTCTCCCACTTTAGTTGGAGCGGAATCGATGAACAGGGTCCTTATGAAGGGTAAATAGAAGTTGACAAATCACGTTGTGGCTTTAACGTAGGTAAGAAGACGTTCTTGCTAGAACCCTAATTCAGCCACGTAAAACTTGCAACAACAATTAGAGGACGTCTAACTTGTTTTTGCAGCAAGTGGTTTGTGATATGATATGGCCAAAGTTGTGATGAATGATCTATATGTGATGTATGAGATGTTCATGCTATTGTAATAGGATTCACGACTTGCATGTCAATGAGTATGACAACCGGCAGGAGCCATAGGAGTTGTCTTTATTCTTTTAATGACCTGCGTGTCATCGAGAAACGCCATGTAAATTACTTTACTTTATTGCTAAACACGTTAGCCATAGTAGTAGAAGTAATAGTTGGCGAGCAACTTCATGGAGACACGATGATGGAGATCATGATGATGGAGATCATGGTGTCAAGCCGGTGACAAGATGATCATGGAGCCCCAAGATGGAGATCAAAGGAGCTATGTGATATTGGCCATATCATGTCACGTTTATTATTTGATTGCATGTGATGTTTATCATGTTTTGCATCTTGTTTACTTAGAACGACGGTAGTAAATAAGATGATCCCTCACAATAATTTCAAGAAGTGTTCCCCCTAACTGTGCACTGTTGCGACAGTTCGCTGTTTCAAAACACCACGTGATGATCGGGTGTTTTATTCAGACGTTCACATACAATGGGTGTAAGACAGATTTACACATGCAAACACTTAGGTTGACTTGACGAGCCTAGCATGTACAGACATGGCCTCGAAACACAGAAGACCGAAAGGTCGAGCATGAGTCGTATAGAAGATACGATCAACATGAAGATGTTCACCGATGTTGACTAGTCCGTCTCACGTGATGATCGGACACGGTCTAGTTAACTCGGATCATGTAATACTTAGATGACTGGAGGGATGTCTAATCTAAGTGGGAGTTCACTAATAATTTGATTAGTTGAACTTAATTATCATGAACTTAGTCTAAAATCTTTACAATATGTCTTGTAGATCAAATGGCCAACGTAGTCCTCAACTTCAACGCGTTCCTAGAAAAAACTAAGCTGAAAGACGATGGCAGCAACTATATGGACTGGGTCCGGAACCTGAGGATCATCCTCATAGCTGCCAAGAAAGATTATGTCCTACAAGCACCGCTTGGTGACGCACCCGTTCTCCCTGCAGAACAAGATGTTATGAACGCTTGGCAGGCACGTTCCGATGACTACTCCCTCGTTCAGTGCGGCATGCTTTACAGCCTAGAGCCGGGGCTCCAAAAGCGTTTTGAGAGACATGGAGCATATGAGATGTTCGAAGAGCTGAAAATGGTTTTCCAAGCTCATGCCCGGGTCGAGAGATATGAAGTCTCCGACAAATTCTTCAGCTGTAAGATGGAGGAAAACAGTTCTGTCAGTGAGCACATACTCACTATGTCTGGGTTGCATAACCGCTTGACTCAGCTAGGAGTTAATCTCCCGGATGATGCGGTCATTGACAGAATCCTCCAGTCGCTTCCACCAAGCTACAAGAGCTTTGTGATGAACTTCAATATGCAAGGGATGGAAAAGACCATTCCTGAAGTATTTGCTATGCTGAAATCAGCAGAGGTAGAAGTCAGGAAGGAACATCAAGTGTTGATGGTCAATAAAACCACTAAGTTCAAGAAAGGCAAGGGTAAAAAGAACTTCAAGAAGGACGGCAAGGAGGTTGCCGCGCCCGGCAAGCAAGCTGCCGGGAAGAAGCCAAAGAATGGACCCAAGCCCGAGACTGAGTGCTTTTATTGCAAGGGAAGCGGTCACTGGAAGCGGAACTGCCCTAAGTACTTAGCGGATAAGAAGGCCGGCAAAACAAAAGGTATATGTGATATACATGTAATTGATGTGTACCTTACTAGTGCCCGTAGTAGCTCCTGGGTATTTGATACCGGTGTAGTTGCTCACATTTGTAACTCAAAGCAGGGGCTGCGGAATAAGCGGAAACTAGCAAAGGACGAGGTGACGATGCGCGTCGGGAATGGTTCCAAGGTCAATGTGATCGCCGTCGGCATGCTGCCTCTGCATCTCCCATCGGGATTAGTTTTAAACCTTAATAATTGTTATTTAGTGCCAGTTTTGAGCATGAACATTGTATCGGGATCTCGTTTAATTCGAGATGGCTACTCATTTAAATTCGAGAATAATGGTTGTTCTATTTATATGAGAGATATGTTTTATGGTCATGCTCCTATGGTGAATGGTTTATTCCTTATGAATCTCGAACGTGATGCTACACATGTTCATAATGTGAGTACCAAAAGAAGTAAGGTTGATAATGATAGTCCCACATACCTGTGGCACTGCCGCCTTGGTCACATAGGTGTCAAACGCATGAAGAAGCTCCATGCTGATGGACTTTTAGAGTCTCTTGATTATGAATCATTTGACACGTGCGAACCATGCCTTATGGGTAAAATGACCAAGACTCCGTTCTCAGGAACAATGGAGTGAGCAACCGACTTATTGGAAATCATACATACCGATGTGTGCGGTCCAATGAGTGTTGAGGCTCGCGGTGGCTATCGTTATGTTCTCACCCTCACTGATGATTTAAGTAGGTATGGGTATATCTACTTAATGAAACACAAGTCTAAAACCTTTGAAAAGTTCAAGGAATTTCAGAGTGAGGTTGAAAATCAACGTGACAGGAAAATCAAGTTTCTGCGATCAGATCGTGGAGGAGAATACTTGAGTCACGAGTTTGGCACACACTTAAGAAAATGTGGAATAGTTTCACAACTCACGCCTCCTGGAACACCTCAGCGTAATGGTGTGTCCGAACGTCGTAATCGCACTCTATTAGATATGGTGCGATCTATGATGTCTCTTACCGATTTACCGCTTTCCTTTTGGGGCTATGCTTTAGAGACTGCCGCATTCACTTTAAATAGGGCTCCGTCGAAATCCGTTGAGACGACACCGTATGAATTATGGTTTGGGAAGAAACCTAAGCTGTCATTTCTAAAAGTTTGGGGATGCGATGCTTATGTCAAGAAACTTCAACCTGAAAAGCTCGAACCCAAATCGGAAAAATGCGTCTTCATAGGGTACCCAAAAGAAACTATTGGGTACACCTTCTACCTCAGATCCGAAGGCAAGATCTTTGTTGCCAAGAATGGGTCCTTTCTGGAGAAAGAGTTTCTCTCGAAAGAAGTAAGTGGGAGGAAAGTAGAGCTTGATGAAGTATTGCCTCTTGAACCGGAAAATGGCGCAACTCAAGAAAATGTTCCTGAGGTGCTAGCACCGACTAGAGAGGAAGTTAATGATAATGATCAAGATACTTCTGATCAAGCTCCTACTGAAATTCGAAGGTCCACAAGGACACGTTCCGCACCAGAGTGGTACGGCAACCCTGTCTTGGAAATCATGTTGTTAGACAACGGTGAACCTTCGAACTATGAAGAAGCGATGGCGGGACCGGATTCCGACAAATGGCTAGAAGCCATGAAATCCGAGATAGGATCCATGTATGAAAACGAAGTATGGACTTTGACTGACTTGCCCGTTGAGCGGCGAGCCATAGAAAATAAATGGATCTTTAAGAAGAAGACAGACGCAGATGGTAATGTGACCATCTATAAAGCTCGGCTTGTCGCTAAGGGTTATCGACAAGTTCAAGGGGTTGACTACGATGAGACTTTCTCACCGGTAGCGAAGCTGAAGTCCGTCCGAATCATGTTAGCAATTGCCGCATTCTATGATTATGAAATATGGCAAATGGACGTCAAAACAGCATTCCTTAATGGTTTCCTTAAGGAAGAATTGTATATGATGCAGCCGGAAGGTTTTGTCGATCCTAAGAATGCTGACAAAGTGTGCAAGCTCCAACGCTCGATTTATGGGCTGGTGCAAGCATCTCGGAGTTGGAACATTGGCTTTGATGAGATGATCAAAGCGTTTGGGTTTACACAGACTTATGGAGAAGCCTGCGTTTACAAGAAAGTGAGTGGGAGCTCTGTAGCATTTCTCATATTATATGTAGATGACATACTTCTGATGGGAAATGATATAGAACTCTTGGACAGCATCAAGGCCTACTTGAATAAAAGTTTTTCAATGAAGGACCTTGGAGAAGCTGCTTATATATTAGGCATCAAAATCTATAGAGATAGATCGAGACGCCTCATAGGTCTTTCACAAAGCACATACCTTGATAAGATATTGAAGAAGTTCAATATGGATCAATCCAAGAAGGGGTTCTTGCCTGTGTTACAAGGTATGAAATTGAGCTCAGCTCAATGTCCGACCACGGCAGAAGATATAGAAGAGATGAGCGTCATCCCCTATGCCTCAGCCATAGGTTCTATTATGTATGCCATGCTGTGTACCAGACCTGATGTTAACCTTGCCGTCAGTTTGGTAGGAAGGTACCAAAGTAATCCCGGCAAGGAACACTGGACAGCGGTCAAAAATATCCTGAAGTACCTGAAAAGGACTAAGGAAATGTTTCTCGTTTATGGAGGTGACGAAGAGCTCGTCGTAAAGGGTTACGTCGACGCTAGCTTCGACACAGATCTGGATGACTCTAAGTCACAAACCGGATACATGTATATTTTGAATGGTGGGGCAGTAAGCTAGTGCAGTTGCAAGCAAAGCATCGTGGCGGGATCTACATGTGAAGCAGAGTACATGGCAGGCTCGGAGGCAGCACATGAAGCAATATGGGTGAAGGAGTTCATCACCGACCTAGGAGTCATACCCAATGCGTCGGGGCCGATCAAGCTCTTCTGTGACAACACTGGAGCTATTGCACTTGCCAAGGAGCCCGGGTTTCACAAGAAGACAAGGCACATCAAGCGTCGCTTCAACTCCATTCGTGAAAATGTTCAAGATGGAGACATAGAGATTTGTAAAGTACATACGGACCTGAATATAGCAGATCCGTTGACTAAACCTCTCCCTAGAGCAAAACATGATCAACACCAGAATTCCATGGGTGTTCGATTCATCACAATGTAACTAGATTATTGACTCTAGTGCAAGTGGGAGACTGTTGGAAATATGCCCTAGAGGCAATAATAAAAGGATTATTATTATATTTCCTTGTTCATGATAATTGTCTTTATTCATGCTATAATTGTGTTATCCGGAAATCGTAATACATGTGTGAATGACAGACACCAACATGTCCCTAGTGAGCCTCTAGTTGACTAGCTTGTTGATCAACAGATAGTCATGGTTTCCTGACTATGGACACTGGGTGTCATTGATAACGAGATCACATCATTAGGAGAATCATGTGATGGACAAGACCCAATCCTAAACATAGCACAAGATCGTATAGTTCGTTTGCTAGAGTTTTCCAATGTCAAGTATCTTTTCCTTAGACCATGAGATCGTGTAACTCCCGGATACCGTAGGAGTGCTTTGGGTATGCCAAACGTCACAACGTAACTGGGTGACTATAAAGGTAGACTACGGGTATCTCCGAAAGTGTCTGTTGGGTGACATGGATCAAGACTGGGATTTGTCACTCCGTATGACGGAGAGGTATCACTGGGCCCACTCGGTAATGCATCATCATAATGAGCTCAGAGTGACCAAGTGTCTGGTCACGGGATCATGCATTACGGTATGAGTAAAGTGACTTGCCGGTAACGAGATTGAACGAGGTATTGGGATACCGACGATCGAATCTCGGGCAAGTAACATATCGATAGACAAAGGGAATAGCGTACGGGGTTGATTGAATCCTCGACATCGTGGTTCATCCGATGAGATCATCGTGGAGCATGTGGGAGCCAACATGGGTATCCAGATCCCGCTGTTGGTTATTGACCGGAGAGGCGTCTCGGTCATGTCTGCTTGTCTCCCGAACCCGTAGGGTCTACACACTTAAGGTTCGGTGACGCTAGGGTTATGAAGATATGTATATGCAGAAACCCGAATGTTGTTCGGAGTCCCGGATGAGATCCCGGACGTCACGAGGAGTTCCGGAATGGTCCGGAGGTAAAGAATTATATATAGGAAGTGCTGTTTCGGGCATCGGGACAAGTTTCGGGGTTATCGGTGTTGTACCGGGACCACCGGAGGGGTCCCGTGGGCCCACCGGGTGGGGCCACCTGTCCCGGGGGGCCACATGGGCTGTAGGGGTGCGCCTTGGCCTAGATGGGCCAAGGGCACCAGCCCCTATAGGCCCATGCGCCTAGGGTTTCCACCATGGAAGAGTCCATGTGGTGGAAGGCACCCCTAGGTGCCTTGGGGGGGAGGAAAACCTCCCCTTGGCCGCCGCACCTAGGAGATTGGATCTCCTAGGCTGCGCACCACCCCCCCTTGGCCCTCCTATATATAGTGGGGGAGAGAAGGGACTTGATACACCAGCCCCTGGTGCCTCCCTCTCTCCCCGTTACGTCTCTCCCTCGTAGTCTTGGCGAAGCCCTGCTTCTGTGACGCCCTGCATCCACCACCACGCCGTCGTGCTGCTGGATCTTCATCAACCTCTCCTTCCCCCTTGCTGGATCAAGAAGGAGGAGACGTCTCCCGTCCCGTACGTGTGTTGAACGCGGAGGTGCCGTCCGTTCGGCGCTGGTCATCGGTGATTTGGATCACGTCGAGTACGACTACATCATCACCGTTCTTTTGAACGCTTCCGTGCGCCATCTACAAAGGTATGTAGATGCATCTAATCACTCGTTGCTAGATGAACTCCTAGATGATCTTGGTGAAACGAGTAGGAAAAATTTTGTTTTCTGCAACGTTACCCAACAATTAGCTACCCTAGGAATCCAAATCTGAACAGCAAAAAATGATCTTACAATTTTGTCAGCTCTTGGATAATCCATCTTATGACGTAAATCACCTTTGAGGTTTGTCCAATTGAAAACGTTAAGAAGAAGAACTATTGAAGATATATGGGAAACCTCAAAGTTCAACATCTTATATTCTACAATTAGAAAATTAGATGGGAAACAAAGTATACTTACAACTCTCATATATGAAGGGGAACAGCGCTGACAGCATCATCTCTTTGATAATCCATATGTTTTTGTTGGCAGCACTTTGATATTCCACCTTACAACATAATGAGAAACGGATCAAACATGCAAGGCATGCAGTGAATTAGGACTGCATGTCTGTACAACCTGCGGCTGGTTGCATCCATATGATACTATATTAGCTTCCCCTGGAAGCTGAAGCCAAATCGAAACAGAAAATAACCAAAAAAGAATCTAAGTGCATGCAAATAGACTATCAGATGCAAAGCGAGATGGTATTTATCACATAAATATTAGTTATTTATAAAGTTGAAGAGAACAACTACAAAGCTCAAAGTGAAGCGTCCTACATTCCACAATTAGAAATTTAGATGGGCAACATTATTTACTTGAAATCAACATATATGATAGAGAATAAGGGTGAGTAAATCCTATCTTCGATGTTCTGTCCTTTTTGGCAAGTCTTTGATGTTCCATCTTACGATATAAATAGCAAAACAACACATACATGCAAGGTGTGTAGTCAAATAGCAACACATCCGCAAGCATCCTACATTGGCTACCTTCTTTTCACTATTCGATCTCTCATCAATCTTACGCATGCAACATGGGTGATAGCTACGACCAGATGCAGGGGGTGGTTGTTTGAATGGCCATGGAAGCAACTCCACCGCATCATGAGCACCTAGCATGCAAGCTCCAGTCAGCTCCCAGAACTGACAGTTGAGCTGGAAATAGAGACAGTACGTATAGTTTCTTCGCCTTTACTGATACACTTCCGGAATAAATCCCTGAGCAAAAACATGAACTAATAACTGCAAGTATGCTAAAAGATACCCAATTAAATATTGATCTTGAAGATATAGCGTATGAAAATTTATTTATTCCCTATATCTTTATTTGTAAGATAACATGCACAGTTTGGCGTGCATATATGCAGATGTAGGAAATGTCCAACTATATAATAAGTCATCTGAATAATTATTAGGAACTTAGAACCCCCAGGCATGCTTCAGGTTCAGTATGACTTCAAAAAAATTGGTCAACAAATCAACCACAACAATTATCTTGCAAAGAAACTAATAAAGAGGAAGATCTGATGGGAAATATTGCCATCTTTCAGCAAATAGCAACCCAACACACGATTGATACAGGAATACATAGCCATGATGCTTGCATGCTATACATGAAGTGTTTCATGCAAAAACAACTACATAGATCAGTACATCTATTGAGGTGGGAGTACCTGTGGTGATCCGCCAATCACATCAATAGACATGGACGATGTCATCACTGGACAAATAATGCTCCTATTCGTATTGTTTTGGCGAAGTATTGCTTGTCTCCGACGGCTAGACATGCTCCTGTAGGCTGCAGCAGGTATTTACGCATGGTACAATCTGAGTATCCATCGGAAAAAAGCTGGAGAAGACTATCATATTTAACAACTGTAGTTATCAAGAGAGAAGGAGGAGGACTGGAATTGCTGAGTTATGACTCACATCAAGGCCAGGCCGTCATGCATGTACACATAGCCAAGCTACCCAAGCAGTTTGATCGATTCCGACTATAAACACACCAAGTGCGTACGTATGCACAGTCGTACAGGTAAACAAAGATTTTTCCGGCAGCTATGACACGCATGAGAGGCACAACTGATATCAAGAAGTATTCTTGATCGTACTTGCTTGCAGCTTCGGCTTGCGAACAGTGATGAATCCTTCCGACACGTTCATGCATGGAGCTCAACTTGAACCTACACATGCACAAACAAAGATTAGATGATGGAAGATTAAAGGATGGAATAGAGAACAGGCGGAGGAGGATGTGTGCAGGCAGCGGCTGAAGAGGCTTGCGCCTATAGCCAATTTTGATGGATGTCAGCGGCGGCGGCGGCTGCATGACGTGAAGAAGAGAGAGGTCAGGGAAAGATCCCTAATTTGGCATCGTTTAGAACTCCAGGGGAAGATTACGGTGAAAGGAGTCATGTCGGTTGTCATGTTTTAATCCAACAATAAATCTACACCTTTATAACTCGACCCCACCAGATTAACGGTCCATAAATTCAGTAAATCTACACCGTTATAACTCGACCACACCAGATTAACGGTCCATAAATTCTAATTAACGTGGGAATTTTTTGGGAGTATGTAATTAGTATAGGGATAGATGCTCTGGAGAGCTATATGTTGTTAGATGAGAACTATGCATGCACTTTGGTTTTAATGTGATGATGAACTTCTATTAATTTGGACACTTAATTATATATAATGCACGCAGATGAACCGACAATGGATGTACGGTGACAGACACACCTGCGAGTACATTAAGGGCGTGCATGAGTTTCTCGATGCGGCTGAGGCAAACAAGCAGAATGGTTTTATGTGTTGTCCATGGACAGAATGTGGGAATACGGGGTCTTACTCTAACCGGAAAATCCTTCACTCCCACCTGCTTTACAAGGGTTTCATGCCACACTATAATGTTTGGACGAGGCATGGAGAAATAGGGGTTATGATGGAAGACGGCGAAGAAGAAGAGTACGATGACAACTATGTGCCCCCTGAATACGGTGATGCTGCAATGGGGGGAGCTGGTGAAGATCAAGAGGAACCAGACGATGTGCCCAATGATGCTGCAACGGGTGAAGCTGCTGAAGATCAAGAGGAACCAGACGATGTGCCCGATGACGATGATCTCCGCCGGGTCATTGTCGATGCAAGGACGCAATGCGAAAGTCAAAAGGAGAAGCTGAAGTTCGATCGCATGTTAGAGGATCACAAAAAAGGGTTGTACCCCAATTGCGAAGATGGCAACACAAAGCTCGGTACCATACTGGAATTGCTGCAGTGGAAGGCAGAGAATGTTGTGGCTGACAAAGGATTTGAGAAGCTACTGAAAATATTGAAGAAGAAGCTTCCAAAGGATAACGAATTACCCGACAGTACATATGCAGCAAAGAAGGTCGTATGCCCTCTAGGATTGGAGGTGGAGAAGATACATGCATGCCCTAATGACTGCATCCTCTACCGCGGTGCATACAAGGATCTGAACACATGCCCGGTATGCGGTGCATTGCGTTATAAGATCAGACGAGATGACCCTGGTGATGTTGACGGCGAGCCCCCCAGGAAGAGGGTTCCTGCGAAGGTGATGTGGTATGCTCCTATAATACCACGGTTGAAACATCTGTTCAGAAACGAAGAGCATGCCAAGTTGATGCGATGGCACAGTGAACCGAAAGAAAGATGGGAAGATGAGAGCACCCGCTGACGGGTCACAGTGGAGAAAAATCGAGAGAAATTACTGGGATGAGTTTGCAAAGGACCCAAGGAATGTATGGTTTGCTTTAAGCGCGGATGGCATTAATCCTTTCGGGGAAAGCAGCAATCACAGCACCTGGCCTGTGACTCTATGTATGTATAACCTTCCTCCTTGGATGTGCATGAAGCGGAAGTTCATTATGATGCCAGTTCTCATCCAAGGCCCTAAGCAACCTGGCAACGACATTGATGTGTACCTAAGGCCATTAGTTGAAGAACTTTTACAGCTATGGAATGGAAACGGTTACGTACGTGGGATGAGCACAGACAGGAGGAATTTAACCTTAAGGCGTTGCTGTTCGTGACCATCAACAATTGGCCCGCTCTCAGTGACCTTTCAGGACAGACAAACAAAGGATACCACGCATGCACGCACTGTTTAGATGACACTAAAAGTATATACCTGGACAAATGCATGAAGAATGTGTACCTGGGCCATCATCAATTTCTTCCGACCAACCATCAATGTCGAAAGAAAGGCAAGCATTTCAAAGGCGAGGCAGATCACCGGAAGAAGCCCGCCATGCGTACCGGTGATCACGTACTTGCTATGGTCAATGATTTACACTATGTAATCTTTGGAAAGGGTCCCGGTGGACTAGCTGTTCTGAATGATGCCGAGGGACACGCACCCATGTGGAAGAAGAAATCTATATTTTGGGACCTACCCTACTTGAAAGACCTAGAGGTCCGCTCTTCAATCGACGTGATGCACGTGACGAAGAACCTTTGCGTGAACCTGCTAGGCTTCATGGGCGTGTATGGGAAGACAAAAGATACACCTGAGGCACAGGAGGACCTGCAATGTTTGCACGAAAAAGACGGCATGCCTCCGAAGCAGTATAAAGGTCCTGCCAGCTACGCTCTTATGAAATAAGAGAAAGAAATCTTCTTTGAATGCCTGCTCAGTATGAAGGTCAGGACTGGCTTCTCGTCGAATATAAAGGGAATAATAAATATGCCAGAGAAAAAGTTTCAGAACCTAAAGTCTCATGACTGCCACGTGATTATGACGCAACTGCTTCCGGTTGCATTGAGGGGGCTTTTACCGAAAAACGTCCGATTAGCCATTGTGAAGCTATGTGCATTCCTCAATGCAATCTCTCAGAAGGTGATCAATCCAGAAATCGTACCAAGGCTAAGGGGTGATGTGGCGCAATGTCTTGTCAGTTTCGAGCTGGTGTTCCCACCATCCTTCTTCAATATCATGACGCACGTCCTAGTTCATCTAGTCGACGAGATTGTCATCCTGGGGCCCGTATTTCTACACAATATGTTCCCCTTTGAGAGGTTCATGGGAGTCCTAAAGAAATATGTCCGTAACCGTGCTAGGCCAGAAGGAAGCATCTCCATGGGCCATCAAACAGAGGATGTTATCGGGTTTTGTGTTGACTTCATTCCTGGCCTTAAGAAGATAGCTCTCCCTAAATCGCGGTATGAGGGGAGACTGACTGGAAAAGGCACTCTTGGAAGAGACTCAATAATATGCAGGGATGGATATTCTTGGTCTCAAGCACACTACACAGTTGTACAGAACTCTACCTTGGTGACCCCGTATGTCGATGAACACAAGAACAGTCTGCGCTCCAAACACCCGGAGCAGTGCGACGACTGGATTACATGTGAACACATCAGGACTTTCAGCAGTTGGTTGGAAACACGTCTCAGAGGTGACAACACTGTTTGTGATGAGTTGTACTTGTTGTCGAGGGGACCATCTTTGACTGTATCGACTTACAAAGGATACGAGATAAATGGGAATACATTTTACACGATCGCCCAAGATGAAAAGAGCACCAACCAAAACAGCGGTGTCTGCTTTGATGCAGCAACCGAGAGCGGAAAGGACACATATTATGGTTACATAGTGGACATATGGGAACTTGACTACGTACCTAATTTTAAGGTCCCTTTGTTTAAGTGCAAATGGGTCAATCTGTCAGGCGGCAGGGTACAGGTAGACCCACAGTATAGAATGACAACAGTGGATCTTAAAAATCTTGGGTACACTGACGAACCGTTCGTCCTAGCTAATGATGTGGCACAGGTTATCTATGTGAAGGACATGTCTACCAAACCGAGAAAAAGAAAAGATAAGGAAGCAAATACATCATACGATGAGCCAAAGCGCCACATAGTTCTTTCAGGAAAAAGGGACTTCCTGGGAGTGGACGGCAAGACAGACATGTCTGAAGATTATGAAAAGTTTCATGAAATTCCTCCCTTCAATGTCAAGGCTGACCCAAGCATCCTGATAAACAATGAAGATTATCCATGGTTATGGTGCAATAAGCAAATGACACAAGCGAAGAAAAAGTGAAGACTTTCTCCCGCAACTATTATGATGATACCATGCCAACTTTGTAACACACGAACATGCTACCATTGTCCGTTTTGTACAAGCACATGCTATGTGATATGATACCATGCCAACTTTCAACTTTTTCAGAGTTCATTTGAAATGCTTTAATGTCGTATGGTTCGGCCCTCGTAATACCATGACCATTAGTCCCTGGCCCATGCCAACTTTCAACTTTCAACTTTCTAAAACTAATGGCACTAATAGAAAGTTTATAATTTTGCTCCTCGCCCCTGGCCCATGACCATTAGTCCCGGTTTGTGGCACAAACCGGGACTAAAGGGTTGGTCCTTGTTGCGGACAGAGTTTAGTCCCACCTCGCCAACCGAAGGGGGCTCACACCGGTTTATAAGGCCTTCCCTCTCTGCCTTGTTGAGCTCCTCTCAAAGTGAAAATAGATGCCCTAACAGAGAAAAGTTTAACCTAAATTCATAGTGAATTTCTCTGAAATTCATAGAAATTTACTATGAATTTAGGTTGAATTTTCTCTATAAGCGCATCTATTCTCATTTTTTAGTAAGTTAATCACAAACTTGTGATTCACACAAATTTCAAAGAATTCAAATTTTAACTATTCAAATTTGAAAACTAATGGCACTAACAGAAAGTTTATAATTTTTCTAAAACTAATGGCACTAACAGAAAGTTTATAATTTTGCTAACCTAAAAGCAAACAGAATTAAAAATTAAAGCAAAAAACAAAATAAAATAAATAATGCAAAAAACAAATCAAAAAAACAGGAAAACAACTATTTTTATAGTAAAGTTAATCACAAAATAAAATAAATAAAGCAACAAAGAAAACAAAAAAACTAAAAAAGTGTTTTCAAATTTGAAAACTAATGGCACTAAGAGAAAGTTTATAATTTTTCTAAAACTAAAAGCAAAAAGAATAAAAAAATAAAGCAAAAAACAAAAGAAAATAAATAATGCAGAAAACAAAACAAAAAAACTGGAAAAATAGCAACAATAAGTATTTTGTTGTAAGTAGAAACAAAATAAAATAAATAAAGCAACAAAGAAAACAAAAAAACAAAAAAAGTGTTTTCAAATTTGAAAACTAATGGCATTAACAAAAAGTTTATAATTTTTCTAAAACTAAAAGCATAAAGAATTAAAAAATAAAGCAAAAAACAAAAGAAAATAAATAAAGCAACAAAAAACAAAAAATGCCACCTACTGGGCCCCCACGGCCTGAATACGACTAGAAACCCATCCAAGGGCCAGGATTCAGGCCCGCTGGAGGCCGAGTAGGCCCACAGGCATAGCAGTGACAATTAGGCCCGTAAGCCTGCAATGGAGAGGAGCTCGAGAGGGGTGCGGCAGTGGGTCTTATAAACCACTGCGCACCCCTCTCAACTAGCGAGGTGGGACTAAACTTCCGACGCAGCAGCCGCACAAGGCCTTTGGTCCCGGTTGATGGCACCAACCAGGACTAAAGGGGGGCATTGGTCACGGTTCGTGGCACAAACCATGACCAATGCCCCCCTTTAGTCCCGGTTCGTGCCACCAACTGAGACCAAAGGCCGCCGCTTCCCGCCCTTTGGATTGCTGAAAAGAGGCATTTGGTCTCGGTTGGTGGCACCAACCGGGACTAATGCCCACCTTTAGTCCCGGTTGCTGCCACGAACCGGGACTAAAGGCTCTGCTATATAAGTCCACACTTAGGAAATTTTTGCCAACTGCTCCATTCCCCATCGCCGACGCTGCCAGGCTGCTCGTCCTCCTCGTCGCCGTCGCCGCGCCCTGCCCCATCCCCGCGTGCTTGCCGTCGCCGCGCCCTGCCCCGTCGCCGTCGCCGCGCCCTGTTGCTGTCGTCGTTGTCGCGCCCTCCTGCCCGTCTCCGGCCGCCCTGCCCCGAGCCCCGCCTCCTCGTCCCCGTCACCGTGTGCCGCCCCGAGCCCGCCGCCGTCCCTGTCGCCGTGTGCCACCCGGAGCCCGTCGTCCTCTACCGCTCGGTGACCCTCGACGACCCTTGTTCCCGATAAAAAAAAGAGGAAGAAGAAGAAAAAAAGAGGAGAAGAAAGAATAGAGGAGTTCTTACTCCTCTAAGAATAGAGGAGTTCTTACTCCTCTATTCTTTCTTCTCCTCTTTTTTCTTCTTCCTCTTCTTTTTTTATCCTTGAAGCGTTGTCCAGGCCTCCCCAAACCCTAGAGAAGCAGCATCGAGGCCACCCCAAACCCTAGAGAAGCAGCGTCGAGGCCACCCCAAACCCTAGAGAAGCAGCATCGAGGCCACTAATTAATATTAGTTCTACGTTTGCCACTAATATATCCATCTGTCATGTTTGAATAATAATTGCCATGTTGTCAATATTTGTAGAAACTATGGACACCGCCCGAGACGAAGTACAAGAAGAGTTGTTGGGGGACATAATCGCACGAGGAAGTGATGCCGTCTGCTCGTTGTTTCTCAACGACACCGATGGTCTGGAAGCAGCTGGCTATGATTATGATGGCTCCGGTGACCTAATGCCGGTGCAAGAGGGAGACCGTGAGGACGGCTCCGGTGACCCAATACCGGTGCAAGAAGGAGACTATGATGACGTCTCCGGTGATCGAACCGAGTCCGGCCAGGTATATATATATTAGTTAAGCTTCTGCTGACTAGCTAATTGATGCATTCATTGTTTTGGTATGTACACATATTAATTAAGTCTTTGTTCTTTTTTCTAGCCCTCCGGATCGAGCACAACTTCGGTAAAGAGACGAGGACCAAAGAAAAAGTTGAGCTCGGATGAAAAGTTTGAGATCATAGCAATCGCGCCCGACGACCAACCGATTGAACCCCTCCGGACAAAGAGCGCATTTCTTGCTCAGTGCGGGGTTTTGGTTAGGGACAAGATCCCGATCAGCATCCAGCAATGGTTAAAGCCGGCTACAGAAGACCCTGAGGTGTCTTATGTCAATGATATGCAGAAAAATGATCTTTGGACTGAGCTGAAGTCAAATTTCACCCTACCGCCAGAGGATGATCCAGAGAAGCCAGTTAAAGAGCAATTAATCAAGTCTTTTGCTCTTAAGAGGATGGCAGAACTATTCAGGAGGTGGAAGAAAGAGCTGAATAAGTTTGTCGAAAATAATGAGACACCAGAATTCAACGACAGATATGAGAAGATCAGTTATCACTGGCCCTCATTTGTGGCCCACAAGACATCGGAAAAGTGTAAGAAGATGTCGGCGACAAACAAGCAAAATGCCGCGAAGAAGAAGCATCACCATCGCACGGGGTCAGGTGGCTACCTCGTAGCCCGGCCTAAGTGGTCCAAGACTGAGAATGATCTGGTTGATAAGGGGATTGAACCAGAGACAATTAACTGGCCAGACCATTGCCGAACTTGGTTCTTCGGGGCTGGCGGAACCTTGGACCCTGTAACAGGGAAGTGCATTTGGACGAACGATCAAATGGACATACCAGTCAGGAAGCTTCAGCAGTATATCGAAGCAGCACAGCAAGGGACGTTCTTTCCAGATAGAGAGATCAACGAGCTCACAATGGCCCTCGGGAATCCTGAGCACCCTGGACGGACACGAGGCACACCAGGCTCCATTCCGTGGAAGGTTGGGTTTCTGGACGCAGGCGGTTACAAATCCCAGGAGAGGAGAAAAAAATTGCAACAGACCCAAATGCAGGAGCTGCAAGCAAGGGTACAAGCGATAGAGGAACAAGAAGCAAATCGCAGTAAACGTACTGCCGAAGCTTCCCCCGAAGCTACCCCGCCATCTCAGCGGAGAAGCAGCGTGGCTTCCACCGAGCTGCTTCAGCCGGAGCATGCCTTAGACGGCTCCTGCCAGCTATCCCGTGGATGCTATCACGGAGTCTCAAAATTGCCACCTTATGACGCAATGGATTAATTTGAAGGTCAAGGCGGCTGTTGGCTCTGCTTATCCTACTGAACCCGGCGCAAATTTTCACTACCGGCCGATTCCAGAAGGATATGCTAGGGTGATGGTGGATGAAATAACGGAGGGATTTGAGGACCTCCAGCTTGACCACCCTACCGATGAAGGGGAGACTAGGCTGGGGTCTGCTCTGAAGACTCCATGCCTATGGCGGAAGGACCTCATCAACCTTCCGAACTGGATGCCTCCCTCTCCTCCTCCTCCTCCGGCAAGTCAGGGCACTCCGCCTCCTCCTCCGGCGAGTCAGGGCACTCCGCCTCCTCCATCGCCTCCTCCTCCGGTGAGTGACGATCAGGGCACTCGACCGGATCCTTCTCTGACGCGTGGCGGCACTCCGCCTCCTTCTCTGCCTGCGCCGACGTGCCCGAGTAGCCAGCCTCCTCCTTCTCTGCCTCATCAGCAAGGGCGGAAGAGACCTGCCGCCGCTCCGGCTGCTCTGGCGCGTCGTAGTCCTTCTCCTCCGCCTCGTAAGCAAGTAAAGAAGACAACTGCTCCGTCTGCTCTGCTGGCGTCTAGCAGTGCAGCCAGAGGCGGGAGGAAATATAGATTCGGTCCTTCTCTAAAGACTCCAGAGAAGTTACCATACGAGAGGACCCCGGAGGAGAACGCCGAGATCGCACGAGAAGAAGTGAGGAACTACTTTGAAGGGGTGAAAGCAAAGAAACATCCACCTCCGGAGGAGAAGGTTGATCCGGTGAAAGCGAAGCGCACTCTGGCTGCCCTGACAAAACCACCCAAGTCTCCACCGAAAGGAAACTATGAGCGCATTATTGGAAAGGAATTTGCCGAAGCGGAGCGGTGGGAAGTACTGTCAGTGATCAAAGGCTGAAAGAACGACGAGTTGGGAAACAAATTGCCCAGCTCGGCGAACAAGCGAAGCAATCGTGCCCCCCACTCAAGGTGCCTAGCGACAACGTCGCTAATGATCCGTGGATGGTGCCCGGTTAAAGCAATCTTGGCGATTACCTTCCCGACGATGTACATTATGATTTCATGGAGGTGCAGATACAAAGATACGAGTATGAGAAGCCTCTCGTCAAAGATGAAAGATCTCTATCAACGATGATGCGAAGATTGCATGATTGGTACTTGAAAATCTGCAGAGACTCTGGGGGGAGGAGTACTTTGTATTTGAAAGTTAAAAAGGAGCATGACCTCGTTGGAATTGAACTGTTGCCTGTTCCATTTGAGGAGTTCTTTCAGTTTTTCAATGAATTGGCCCTCGATAAAACAACGGTCACCTGCTACTGTCTATAAGTAGTACTACTTCTGTCATTAAGTCTCTCTATATAGCTCAGCTCTTTCATTGCATGTATTTATAATCATCCTCACTATATTATGCAGATTGAAGATCGCCGAATTGAAGAAAAGACAAGTTGGTGATATTGGGTTCATTAACACATATCTCATAGATGCAACTCAGGTTAAATTTCATGCCGCAGATACCGAGGCCAACTTGCTACGATCGTTGGTAATAAATGAAAACAAAGATATAATACTCTTTCCTTACAACTTCAAGTGAGTGTTACTGTCTTGTGCATATTCGGTTTCCCTTATATATTAGTCAAGGTTATAGTAATGTAATTGATGAGTTATGCATGCGTGTGCAGTTACCACTATATTCTCCTAGAGATTAAGCTTGAGCAGGGACTAGTAACCGTCTTAGACTCAAAACGAAAAGATCCCCAGGACTATGCGGACATGACTCAAATGCTCGAGAAGTAAGTTAAATCGATCATTATCCACCATATCAGCAACTTTGTTCATTTCCTGATATATCAAGTAATTGTTTTCTTTGTCTGGCAGGGTTTGGAAAAAAATCTCCAAAAAGCTCTAGGACTCCCGAAGAAGCTGCAATTTAGACACCCGAAAGTAAGTACTATAGTAGCATGTTCCGCGCATCTCCTATTGATTCAAGTGCTAGTTTCATCAATACCATTTGGCATTCTTGCTTATCAGTTTGATTGACCTCTATTTCTTGTAAAGTGGTTGTGGCAGGAACAAGGGAATGATTTCTATGGATACTATGTTTGTGAGTCCATCCGCCACATGACTTGTGAGCGGGGCTACACTGACGAACAATATGAAGTACATAAATAACAACATTCACAATTTTATTTTATTACCATCATTTGTGTTGAGTTTCATTCATTCATATATATATGTATTGACCCCTTCTTCAAATTAGATGTTTCGGAAGCGGGATGAACTCCTAGCACCAGCTCGCATGCGAGCAATTCAAGAGGAATTGGCGGCATTCTTTCTTGACCACGTGATCGCTGAAGACGGAGAATACTATGTGGACCATGAGTCCGTATGATTATATTTGTAAGAGATAATTATTGTATATATGTAGCCGGTAGTGTCGGATAGATATACGAGAACTTGTTGTTCGACCAATCTCTCGGAGAAGGAGAGGTGGTCGATATCACTTCTCTCTGTATGCATATATGTTCATGACGATCTTCTGTTTCCTTCATTTGCTTACTAGCTAGCTAGCGTGTCTAGTCCTCTCTATACATATGTATAGTACGTAGCGTCGACCAAGCACGGACATAAGAGAGGACACTTCTCTCTATTAATTATTGCTAGCTAACACAATATATGAAACACCTAAATTAACCCCCAAAACCCCCAAACCCCGCCTTAAAAAAAAACCCCAGCCACAGAAATGCTGACGCGTGGATGCCTATTGGTCCCGGTTGGTGCCACCAACCGGGACCAAAGGGTCTCCTGCCTGGGCTCCGCGCACAGGCCACGTGGAGGCCCATCTGTCCCGGTTCTGGATTGAACCGGGACTAAAGGGACAGGGCATTAGTACCGACCCTTTAGTCCCGGTTCAGGAACCGAGACAAAAGGCCCTTATGAACCGGGACAACAGGCCCTTTTTCTACCAGTGGGATCTCGGGTAGGGGGTCCCGAACTATACGTCTGGGGTCAGTGGTAACAGGAGACAGGGGGCATGATGTTTACCCAAGTTCAGGCCCACTATATGGAGGTAATACCCTACGTCCTGATTGATTGATATTGATGAATACGAGTATTACAAGAGTTGATCTACCTCGAGATCGTAATGGCTAAACCCTAGAGGTCTAGCTCGTATGGCTATGGTAATGAGTATTCGGCCTTTCTACGGGCCTAGCCCTCTGGTTTATATAGTCACGGGAAGGATCTAGGGTTACACAAGGTCGGTCACAGAGAAAGGAATCTACATAGTTGGCCGCCAAGCTTGCCTTCCACGACAAGGAAAGTCCCATCCGGACACGGGTGCAGTCTTCGGTCTTCGTATCTTCACAACCCATCAATCCGGCCCATGGATAATAGGCCGGACGCCCGAGGACACCCCTTAGTCTAGGACTCCCTCAACAGGGAGGGGAGGCAGGAGCTCTGGCAAGAGGGCGCCAACTGGCAAAGCAACTCAAACGACATCAGTGCTCGAACCGGTGATCCAGCAGTCCAAAGACCTCAATCAGGCCTCTGTCACTTTTGCCATCCTGTGTCGACTGAACGTCCTTCAACATCGACTGCTCAAGATCCTGCTTCATCTGTACCACTCCATACTTCAGATCCTCAGACTGCTCCGACTATTCCACCACCTCCGCTATTCGTCACCCATCATGTCCCGGAGGATCAGGGAGCGCTGCTAAAGAAGCTATAGACCAAGCAGGCCTTATGATGGAGCGGATGAAGATGGTGCGTGAGACTAGTCAAGCTGCCTATGACGCCAGTGCAGCTCTCCAAACCAACGTCCAGGTTTGTTGATTTCTGACTGATCTTCTAGCTTGACACTTGAAAACCACTGCTTTATTATTCGTAAGATGTCTGTGGATGAGCGTTTTCAAAAAAATTCAAACTTTATGTGCATATGTCATGAGTCTGCATCTGTTCACCCATTGGGTGCCTTCTTTTATTTTGCAACCTTGCTCACTTGAGTCGACTTTGTCTCGTCGAGTGACCTTTCAAATCAGTGGGGGCATGCAGAGTGCACCCACTGGGTGTAGTCCCCGAGACCATCGTCGAATGTTTGACTCGGTGGGGGTCTTAGATCTTGTTTATAATATATCCATGAAGGAAATATGCCCTAGAGGCAATAATAAAGTTGTTATTTATATTTCCTTATATCATGATAAATGTTTATTATTCATGCTAGAATTGTATTAACCGGAAACTTAGTAGATGTGTGAATACATAGACAAACAGAGTGTCACTAGTATGCCTCTACTTGACTAGCTCGTTGAATCAATGATGGTTATGTTTCCTCACCATAGACATGAGTTGTCATTTGATTAACGGGATTACATCATTAGAGAATGATGTGATTGACTTGACCCATCCGTTAGCTTAGCACGATGATCATTTAGTTTGTTGCTATTGCTTTCTCCATAACTTATACATGTTCCTATGACTATGAGATCATGCAACTACCGAATACCGGAGGAACACTTAGTGTGCTATCAAACGTTACAACGTAACTGGGTGACTATAAATATGCTCTACAGGTGTCTCCGATGGTGTTTTTTGAGTTGGCATAGATCGAGATTAGGATTTGTCACTCCAAGTATCGGAGAGGTATCTCCGGGCCCTCTCGGTAATGCACGGCACTACAAGCCTTGAAAGCAATGTGACTAATGAGTTAGTTGCAGGATAATGCATTACGGAACGAGTAAAGAGACTTGCTGGTAACGATATTGAACTAGGTATTGAGATACCGACGATCGAATCTCGGGCAAGTAACATACCGATGACAAAGGGAACAACGTATGTTGTTGTGCGGTTTGACCGATAAAGATCTTCGTATAATATGTAGGATTCAATATGAGCATCCGCTATTGATTATTGACCAGAGATGAGTCTCGGTCATGTCTACATAGTTCTCGAACCCGTAGGGTCCGCATGCTTAATGTTCGGTGACGATCGGTATTATGAGTTTATGTTTTTTGATGTACCGAAGGTAGTTCGGAGTCCCGGATATGATCACGGACATGACGAGGATTCTCAAAATGGTCGAGACATAAAGATCGATATATTGGAAGCCTATGTTTGGACATCGGAATAGTTTCGGATGAGTTCGAGCATTTTTCGGAGTACCGGGAGGTTACCGTAACCCCCAGGGGAGTATATGGGACTTATTGGGCGTTAGTGGAATAGAGGAGATGAAGGTAAAAGGTGGGAGGCGACCCCTTTCCTTTACCCTCTCCTCCACTTCCTTCTCTCCTACTCCTACTACTTGGAAGGGGGGAATCCTACTCCCGGTGGGAGTAGGACTCCCCTAGGGCGCGCCATAGAGGGCCGGCCCTCCCCCTCCTCCACTCCTTTATATACGGAGGAGGGGGCACCCCATAGACACACAAGTTGATCATTGTCTTAGCCGTGTGCGGTGCCCCACTCCATCATAATCCACATCGGTCATATCTTCGTAGTGCTTAGGCGAAGCCCTGCGCCGTTAGCATCATCATCACCATCATCACGCCATTGTGCTGACGAAGCTCTCCCTCGACACTCAGCTGGATCGAGAGTTCGTGGGACGTCACCGAGATGAACGTGTGCATATCGCGGAGGTGCCGTACTTTCGGTACTAGGATCGGTCAGATCGTGAAGATGTACGACTACATCAACCGCGTTGTCATAACGCTTCCACTTATGGTGTACAAGGGCACGTAGACAAGACTCTCCCCTCTCATTGCTACACATCACCTAGATAGATCTTCTGTGTGTAGGATTTTTTAAATTACTGCGTTCCCCAATATTGGTATCAGAGCCAGGTCTATACATAGATGTTATATGCATGAGTAGAACACAAAGGAGTTGTGGGCATAGGTATATACATATTGCTTGCCATCACTAATTGATACTAGATTCAGCGGTATTGTTAGATGAAGCAGTTTTCCGAACCGACATTACGCGTACGCTTACGCGAGACTGGTTCTACCGACGTGCTTCGCACACAAGTGGCTGGTGGGTGTCACTTTCTCCAACTTTAGTTGAATCGGATTCAATGAACATGGTTCTTTCTGAAGATCAAAAAGCAATCACTATACCGCATTGTGGTTTTTGATGCATAGGTAAGAACGGTTCTTGCTCAGCCCGTAGCAGCCACGTAAAACTTGCAACAACAAAGTAGAGGACGTCTAACTTGTTTTTGCAGGGCATGTTGTGATGTGATATGGTCAAGACATGATGCTAAATTTTATTGTATGAGATGATCATGTTTTGTAACAGAGTTATCGACAACTGGCAGGAGCCATATGTTGTCGCTTTATAATACGAAATGCAATCGCCATGTAATTGCTTTACTTTATCACTAAGCGGTGATAACCCACAAGTATTGGGGATCACAATAGTTTTCGAGGGTAGAGTATTCAACCCAAATTTATTGATTCGACACAAGGGGAGCCAAAGAATATTCTCAAGTATTAGCAGCTGAGTTGTCAATTCAACCACACCTGGAAACTTAATATCTGCAGCAAAGTATTTAGTAGCAAAGTAATATGATAGTAGTGGTAACGGTGTCAAAAGGTAACGGTAGCAAAAGTAATATTTTTGGGTTTTGTAGTGTTTGTAACAGTAGCAGGGGAAAAGGAAATAAGCGAAGAACAATATATGGAAAAGCTTGTAGGCATTGGATCGGTGATGGAGAATTATGCCGGATGCGATCGATCATGTAACAGTCATAACATAGGGTGACACAGAACTAGCTCTAGTTCATCAATGTAATGTAGGCATGTATTCCGAATATAGTCATACGTGCTTACGAAAAAGAACTTGCATGACATGTTTTGTCCTATCCTCCCATGGCAGCGGGGTCCTATTGGAAACTAAGGGATATTAAGGCCTCCTTTTAATAGAGTACCGGACCAAAGCATTAACACATAGTGAATACATGAACTCCTCAAACTACGGTCATCACCGGTAAGTATCCCGATTATTGTCACTTCGGGGTTAACAGATCATAACACATAATAGGTGACTATAGACTTGCAAGATAGGATCAAGAACTCACATATATTCATGAAAACATAATAGGTTCAGATCTGAAATCATGGCACTCGGGCCCTAGTGACAAGCATTAAGCATAGCAAAGTCATAGCAACATCAATCTCAGAACATAGTGGATACTAGGGATCAAACCCTAACAAAACTAACTCGATTAGATGATAAATCTCATACAACCCATCACCGTCCAGCAAGCCTACGATGGAATTACTCACGCACGGCGGTGAGCATCATGAAATTGGTGATGGAGGAAGGTTGATGATGACGATGGCGACGGATTCCCCTCTCTGGAGCCCCGAACAGACTCCAGATCAGTCCTCCTGATACATCTCCAACGTTTCTATATTTTTTGATTGTCCCATGCTATATTATATTCAGTTTTGGACATTATTGGGCTTTATTATACACTTCTATATTATTTTTGGGACTAACCTATTAACCGGAGGCCCAGCCAGAATTACTGTTTTTTTGCCTATTTTAGGGTTTCACAGAAAAAGAATATCAAACAGAGTCCAAACGGAATGAAACCTTCGGGAACATGATTTTTGGAACGAACATGATCCAGAGGATGTGGACCCTACGTTAAGACATCAACCAGGAGGCCACGAGGTAGGGGGGGCGCGCCTACCCCCTAGGCACGCCCTCCGCCCTCGTGGGCCCCTGTTGCTGCACCAACGTACTCCTTCCTCCTATATATATATATATATATATATATATATATATATATATATATATACATACCCCCAAACTACCAGATACAGAGCCAAAACCCTAATTCCACCACCGTAACTTTCTGTATCCATGAGATCTCATCTTGGGGCCTGTTCGGGAGCTCCGCCGGAGGGGGCATCGATCACGGAGGGATTCTACATCAACACCATAGCCTCTCCGATGAAGCATGGGTAGTTTACCTCAGACCTACGGGTCCATAGTTATTAGCTAGATGGCTTCTTCTCTCTTTTTGGATCTCAATACAATGTTCTCCCCCTCTCTTGTGGAGATCTATTCGATGTAATCTTCTTTTGCGGTGTGTTTGTTGAGACCGATGAATTGTGGGTTTGTGATCAAGTTTATCTATGAACAATATTTGAATCTTCTCTGAATCCTTTTATGTATGATTGGTTATCTTTGCAAGTATCTTCGAATTATCAGTTTGGTTTGGCCTACTAGATTGATCTTTCTTGCAATGGGAGAAGTGCTTAGCTTTGGGTTCAATCTTGCGGTGTCCTTTCCTAGTGACAGTAGGGGCAGCAAGGCACGTATTGTATTGTTGCCATCGAGGATAACAAGATGGGGTTTTCATCATATTGCATGAGTTTATCCCTCTACATCATGTCATCTTTCTTAAGGCGTTACTCTGTTCTTATGAACCTAATACTCTAGATGCATGCTGGATAGCGGTCGATGTGTGGAGTAATAGTAGTAGATGCAGGCAAGAGTCGGTGTACTTGTCTCGGACGTGATGCCTATATACATGATCATACCTAGATATTCTCATAATTATGCTCAATTCTTTCAATTGCTCAATAGTAATTTGTTTACCCACCGTGAATACTTATGCTCTTGAGAGAATCAACTAGTGAAACCTATGGCCCCCGGGTCTATCTTCCATCATATTAATCTTCCAATACTTAGTTATTTCCTTTGCTATTTATTTTACTTTGCATATTTTATTTATCTTTATCATAAAAATACCAAAAATATTATCTTATCATATCTACCAGATCTCACTCTCGTAAGTGACCGTGTAGGGATTGACAACCCCTTATCGTGTTGGTTGCGAGGATTTATTTGTTTGTGTAGGTGTGAGGGACTCGTGCATGGCCTCCTACTGGATTGATACCTTGGTTCTCAAAAACTGAGGGAAATACTAACGCTACTCTGCTGCATCACCCTTTCCTCTTCAAGGGAAAACCAACGCAAGTGCTCAAGAGGTAGCAAGAAGGATTTCTGGCGCCGTTGCCGGGGAGTCTACGCAAAAGTCAACATACCAAGTACCCATCACAAACCCTTATCTCCCGCATTACTTTATTTGCCATTTGCCTCTCGTTTTCCTCTCCCCCACTTCACCCTTGCCGTTTTATTCGCCCTTCTTCCATTCGTCTTTCCATTTGCTTTGATGTCTTACTTGGCTCGTTTGCTCGTTTGGTTGGAATAGTTATTTATTTATTGCTAAACAGAGAACCTAAGATCTATTGATCCTCATCCGCTTGCTAATCTTTTTAAGAGATCCAAATATGATGAACCAATTGCTAGTGAGTTTTGTGCACTGGATTATCTTTATGAAGTTTTGCTTGAAATTCGTGAATCTGAAAATTGTGATAAAGTACTTTATGGAGTAATTCACGATGAATCTTTGAGTAAAAAGCATGATTGCAAGGATGTTATTATAAATTCTATTAATGTCAATTGTGCTAATAATATGCAAAACCCTAAGCTTGGGGATGCTGCTTTTGCTATGTTCAATACTTGTTGCAATGATCATGATTGGGGTGATTCTTCTTTTGATCTTGAAAATTTGTTTAAGCCCCATGATGAATATGAGATTGAAAATAGTATTTGCAATATTATTGAAAGTGGGTTTGGAAGAGTGTCAACTTTAGATCCCACTATTTTGAAAGAGTGTCAACTTTGCATGCATGTGGATCATGTTGAAAATATTTTATGTGATAGCTATTTTGTTGAATTTGCTTATGATCCTACATGTAATTATTATGAGAGAGGAAAATATGGTGGTAGAAATTTTCATGTTACTAAATTACCTCTCGTTATGTTGAGATTGCTATTGTTTCTTTCCTCTTCATTGCATATGCTAGTTTTTGCTTGCCATGATAATTTGTTTGCATATAAGATGCCTATGCATAGGAAGTATGTTAGACTTAGATGTGTTTGTCACGTGTTTTATGATGCTCTCTTTGTGCTTCAATTCTTGTCTTTCATGTGAGCATCATTGAAATATTACGCCTAGCTATAAGGCTTTAAAGAAAAGCGCTTGTTGGGAGACAACCCAATATTTTTCCTTTCTGTTATTTAATAAATAATCTATCTAGCCTCTGTTTTGGTTTTGTTTTTTGTGTTTAATTAGTGTTTTTGCCAAGTAGAACCGTTGGGAAGACTTGGGGAAAGTCTTTTTAATCTTGCTGTAAAAAACAGAAACTTTAGCGCTCATGAGAATTGCTGCCATTTTTATTTGGAAAGTGCTATTTAGTTAATTCTTTTTTCAGATTATTAATAGATAAATTTCTCACGTCCAGCAATTTATTTTAGAATTTTTGGGGTTCCAGATCTTGCGTTAGCTACAGATTACTACAGACTGTTTTGTTTTTGACAGTTTCTGTTTTTCGTGTGTTGTTTGCTTATTTTGATGAATCTATGGCTAGTACAATAGTTTATAAACCATAGAGAAGTTGGAATACAGTAGGCTTAACACCAATATAAATAAAGAATGAGTTGATTACAGTACCTTGAAGTGGTGTTTTGTTTTCTTTCGCTAACGGAGCTCACGAGATTTTCTACTTTAAGTTTTGTGTTGTGAAGTTTTCAAGTTTTGGGTAAAGATTTGATGGATTATGGAACAAGGAGTGGCAAGAGCCTAAGCTTGGGGATGCCCATGGCACCCCCAAGATAATCCGAGGACACCTAAAAGCCAAACCTTGGGGATGCCTGTGGCACCCCGGCTCAGAGCGACCGGTTTACCCTGCATTGCCAGCCCAGAGACCATGTCTTCTGGCAACACACAACAAATTGGTACAGAAAACAACCGCTTTATTGAAACTAGCGGAACAGAGTTCAAATTACAATGGCGGTCGAGGCCAAGCGGCACACTCGGTGCAGCTGAACAATATGTACATTATTTAGTGAACATAAAGGGGCCTCGATCCGAACAACTACGTGGCAGCGGAATAATGTCATAGCGGAAGCTCCATATCACAGGGACACCGATGTGGACACGATCTAGACTCGAACTGCGCTCCTTTCCAATGAGACTTTCCTGAAATCTGGCATGACACGCCAGGTCAGTACATTGAATGTACTTGCAAGCTCACAACAAGCATAATCATAATGACAAACAATATCATGATATTTCGCCAATTATTAATGATGCAACACTATATGTCAACATGCTGTGATCATGCTCGAACGTTCCTCAGGACAACTTACCAACCGTGATCATCCTCTGATCACAAACACCACCAATGTGGTAAAACACACCACCAACATGGTAAAACACACCACCAATGTGGTCTTTAACAAAATGACTCGTGATCCTTATGGCGATCACGACCACGACCAATATCTGGTCCCAAATTCCGCGATTGCCTTTCTGCCATCCTTGAAAATGCAAAGTTTACAGCTGAGTGTGCAATTTTTATCATTCGTTGACTCATGGTGGGACCTACTGCGAGGTGTCCTTAACCGTGGATGTGGCTATCGATAGATTATACACTCTGCAGAGGTAGCACACTGGACCCACACCACGGAACCCATGGCCTCGCACTCCCATTCGGGTGGACCAACGACATTCCGACGAAACCCCTCCATTGCCACAGCACTCTCCCGACCAGTCCGACCCAAATCCACAACGGGCTGGTCCTGGGTGGCCCCGTGTCTACCAAAGACACCCTCACCACCGTCGTGGTCAAACTCCCACTCGGGGAAACTCCCACTCGGCGAAACTCCCACTAGGGGAAATCGGTACCATAATCTTATCAACGAGCACACAAGGTTAAGTCTTCTTGCCGGGCTAGGGCAAACACGACATAACCTTCCCTAGATGGAGGCACCGACCAGAGGCCGTGTCAATGGACCGAATCAAGGCCCCCCATAAAGGCAAATGTGGTTGCACTGGAAAGACTCGATTCAGCGGCACCATGACCCAGTCAACGGTGTATTCAAGTTGAGTTACTTTCAGTTTCAACTTTAAACTAACAATGACCGGTGTCATAGCATGCCATGAAATGCAAAATAACACATGTATCATAAAAATAACCGATGTCATATATGCACCAAGCATAACCGTCAACAACTCATGTTACTCTACAGATGACTCACAACTTAATCAAAATATTTTGCAACAAGTTTCATTGATTTCTTACGCAAGAAAGCAATTCCGATAACTTTTTCATATGCATAACAAAAGATTTCACTATCAACAATTCTTACTTTCTTTATCACTAAATTAAGTTCAAACTTTCTGTAAAACAAGTAATATGATTTAACAGAATATTTAACAGAATATTTTCTAACAAATTCTTATCAATTTTAGGAAGGCAAAAATATAGTTAACATAACTATCATGCATAACAAAATTATTCCTAATATCACCTCAAATAAATCTTAACTTGCTTTTTCCACTAAACTAGTTTCAACTATTCTATAAATCAAGCATAACAACTATTCAACATTTAACAGAATACAAACAACTCAATAATTATTTAAATGAATGGATTAATTATTTCATCCAAGTAAGAAAATCACAAATATTGAAATGGCATCATAAAAATGTTGTTGGGCTTGCCTTAGTGTAGGTGAGGTTCACAAGCCTCCTGGTGATCCTCAAGACAAGCCTCACCTTCTGAAAATAATTTTAAACACACAAGGAAAATATCAAGAACACTTCTGAAATTCACCAGAAATTCTAAGCAGCTCAGAAAGATCTCATGTTTGGTGAGCTGTTAGATTTTCTTTCAAAGAACACACTGCAAAAAGAATCAATTCATTTGGACTTATGGTTAAAAAGTTATAACTATTTGAAGTATTCTGTAAATTCAAATGAATTTGAATAAAAAGAAAATGACTGGGGGTGACGTCGAAGGCTTAAAAGCCCAGGGGCGCCACCACCCGTACCGCTTCGCGTGTGTACAGAGAGACTGACTAGAGGGCCCCGCTAGTCAGGTGGGGGAAGAGGGAGAGAGAAACAGAGATGGCCGCGGCTTCGCCGGAGCTCTCGCCGGTGACGAGGGTTCTTTGGCCAAAACGAGAGGGAGGGATGGCAAGAGGAGGTCGAGGCGCCCCTGCCCGTACCCGTAGCGTAGCTAGGGGTGGTCGGACAGCGTCAGAATCTTGCTCGCGGGCGGAGGCAGAACCGGGGGGGGGGGGTCATCGGAGTTGGAGAAGACGGCGAGCAGAGGCCGTTCCAGGGGCTCCAAGCGTGCGAGACGGCCTCACCAGAGAGAGGCGGAGGCCCTGGAGAGGTCGCCTATGCCTGGGAGGGGCTGGAGCTGCCGCGACGACCAGAGGGGATCGTCGGCGAGCTCGAGCTCGGGGACGGTGGCCCGAGGCCTGCCCGGCCGGGCTACGGCTTCCTACTCTACCGTGGAGTGTGTGTGAGTGCTGGAGGATGCTTGGAGAGGGTGGGGAGGGGCTCTATATATAGGCGAGCGGCGAGGGTGCTTCGGGCTCTGCCAGTGGACACCTGTCCACGGCGCCCGGCAACGAGCGGCGTAAGTGAGAGGGGGAGAAGGCGACGGAGGTCATGCGGCCACTGTGGGCGAGCGGAGACGAGCACATGGTCGAGGGGGGGTGACGACGAGCACAGTGCGCATGCACTGTTGGGCTGGCCGGACCTTTCCCGTGCTCGTTGTGCCGAGCTTCGGCGTCGGCGAGTGCTAGGGTGGAGTTAATGGTGTAGAGACGATGATGGTGGCGAGCTTTGGCTAGGTTTGGCAGGCGGGGGAAGCGAGCACGTGCGAACAGAGCGCTCGGCGGCTCCCAGAGCGCGTCAACATGCATGCCTGGCATCATGGACACGCGTGGTCACCGCGTGAACTCCCTCCACAGGCCAGCCTTCGTCCAAAAACCATGTCTGGCATGTTGTTCGTGGTGGTTTTGAAGTTTACCACAGTTGGGTTTGGATCCAGGTGCAGTAGAGAAAGTTTTACAAGTCTGGTAAGTTTCTGGACAGTAACTTTGAGGTGTTACTGTGGTCAAATGGCTGGGAGTTTGAAGCTGTGCTTTGGAGGCTAGCTTAGAGTTACTAAGGTAAATAAGCACAAGAAAGATCAGATCAAATGGAGCAAGTAAAATGGTAGTTGCTGTAGAAACCACCATTTCTGTCCAGAACAGAAAATATTTTTTGTAGCAAAAATATCCCAAAAAGTGATGAAATATTTTTGCTCAGGGAGGTGCCCTAGGGTCTCTAGAATATTTGTGAATTATCTCAGAATTTTCTGAGCCATAAAAATTAGGGTTGCTTTGGAGCAAACATGTTTGGCTTAGGGTTTTAGAGAGAAATTGAATATTTTTCATTTAAGAAAAATATTCCAAAGGTTATTTTGAGGTGGATCAGAAGTGAAATGATGGTTTGGGAGAGAAATGAACACTTGGGTGAAAGCCAAGGATGCCCAAGTGTTTAAGTCCAAATGAAAAGATTCAAAAACTCCAAGTTTCAAAAAAATTCAAATGAAAACTCAAACAAATGAAAGAGGGCAAAAACCAGGCTGTCACAAACCTCCCCCACTTAGAATGAATCTTGTCCTCGAGATTCGGTTGCTTGGGAAAACCACTATGGATACTGACCCTTAAGGAATTCTTCCTGCTCCCAAGTTGCTTCTGACTCTGTGTGATGCTCCCACTGAACCTTGTAAAATTGTCTGGCTTTGCTACGAGTGACCCTTTCCATTTGATCCAAAATTTTGAACGGTCTTTCTTCATAAGTTAAATCCTCTGCCAATTCTATCTCAATCATTGTAGTCCTTTTTTCAGGCGGGGATATGCATCGTCTCAATTGTGAAACATGGAACACATTGTGTATATCCGACAACTCCGGGGGTAGTTCCAGTTGGTATGCAACCGTACCCACTCGAGACATAATTGGGAATGGACCAATGAATCTGGGTGCCAGCTTTCCACGAGTCTGAAATCGCTTAACTCCTTTCATAGGAGTGACTCGGAGGTACATGTGTTCTTTGGGCTCAAAATTGACCCGCCGGTGCTTTGCGTCATAATAACTCTTCTGACGGGATTTGGCCAATTGCAGTCGGTCTCTGATTTCCCGGACATGTCTCTCAGCTTCCATCATGAGATCGGTTCCGAAGATATGGCTATCTCCAGCTTGAGACCAATTTAGAGGAGTGCGGCACTTACGACCATATAGAGCTTCATATGGCGACATCTTTAGACTAGTCTGGAAGCTGTTGTTATATGAGAACTCGGCGTATGGCAAACAATCTTCCCATTTTGCCCCGTTGGCTAGTACACAGGCTCGTAACATATCTTCGAGTATTTGATTTACTCGCTCTATCTGACCGTCCGTCTAAGGGTGATAAGTTGTACTATAGTTCAGTGTTGTCCCCAAGGCTTGATGAAGACGGGACCAGAAAGCAGAGGTAAACAAAGATCCTCGGTCAGAAGTGATGGTTTGGGGTACTCCATGCAGACTGACGATTCGGGATACATATAGTTGTGCAAGTTAGTCTGCTCTGTATCTGGTGCTGATCGGGATGAAGTGAGCAACCTTGGTGAGGGTGTCCACTATAACCCAGATGGCGTCTTTGCCTCGCTGAGTCCTAGGCAATCCGGTGATGAAATCCATGCAAACATCATCCCATTTCCATTGTGAGACTGGAAATGGTTGGAGAAGTCCAACTGGCTTCTGATGATCTACTTTCACCTTGTTGCATATGTCGCAACAGGCTACAAAATATGCAATGTCTTTCTTCATCCCATCCCACCAGAATATCTGTTGAAGTTCTTCATACATTTTCGTACCTCCTGGATGAATGGAATATGAGGATTCGTGTGCTTCTGACAAGATTTTCTTCTTCAAGTCCGGTTGATCTGGTACACAAATTCTTCCACGGAATCGGAGGGTACCGAAGTTATCCTTGAAGAAATCTGGGGATTGCTTTGCATGTTTTTGTAGCTCGGCGTCTTCTGGCTGGGCCTTGCGGATATCCATCTCGAGTGTGGGGGTAACTTCCAAAATATTAGTGAGGCCAGCATCCATGATGACCAAGTGGAGTCGAGCGATCTCCTCCTGAAGTTCGGTAGGTGTCGGTGTCAAAACCGGCGGATCTCTGGTAGGGGGTCCCGAACTGTGCATCTAAGGCGGATGGTAACAGGAGGCAGGGGACACGATGTTTTACCCAGGTTCGGGCCCTCTTGATGGAGGTAAAACCCTACGTCCTGCTTGATTTATTCTTGATGATATGAGTATTACAAGAGTTGATCTGCCACGAGATCGGAGAGGCTAAACCCTAGAAGCTAGCCTATGGTATTATTGTATGTTGTCCTACGGACTAAAACCCTCCGGTTTATATAGACACCGGAGGGGGCTAGGGTTACACAAGGTCGGTTACAAAGGAGGAGATATCCATATCCGTACTGCCTAGCTTGCCTTCCACGCCAAGTAGAGTTCCATCCGGACACGAGACGAAGTCTTCAATCTTGTATCTCCATAGTCCATCAGTCCGGCCAAAGGATATAATCCGGCTGTCCGGATACCCCCTAATCCAGGACTCCCTTAGTAGCCCCGAACCAGGCTTCAATGACGATGAGTCCGGCGTGCAGTGTTGTCTTCGGCATTGCAAGGCGGGTTCTTCTCCATATTTCGAATGTTTGTAAAGCAGTGTCTGGTCCCATAAATGTTTGTACCTCTTGGCTTCTGTGCCCAATAAGGGCTATCTCCCACGCATTGAATGAATACGAGGCGCCAGGGTGTTTTTACATTTCCCCCCCTAGCCAGCCAAATAAATTGTCCATTAAAAGGACGGGGATTCTCAGATCCGATCCATACCATTCTCCCCCAGTGAGAATCCATCAGAGCGCGCTTCGGAAAGATCCATTCCAGCATGGCCGACCTCCGCAGCTCCTCCCGCCCCCGTAGCCCTAAGCCCAGTTATTGGGAGAGGTGTCCAGTCCCACACAGTCGATTAATCGAACTACAGACTAAGGGATTTCTACCTCCAGCATACATGGTGCCCGTTCGAGCCGGGCTAGCCACCTACAATGGCGGGGAGCAAGCGGAGAGCTTTCCTAGTCCCTCTATGGGGGAGCGGGTCTGCCTTGTTCCTTATTTATTAAGGGGACTCGGATTTCCGATTCATTCGTTCCTCTGCGGGCTCCTGGAGTTTTACGGCCTCCAATTACACAATTTCACCCCTGCCTCCATTCTACATATCGCCGGCTATGTTGCTCTCTGCGAGTTGTTCCTGGGCTGCGAGGCTCACTTTGAGCTGTGGAAAAGGCTATTTTGCCTCGTCCCTCGCACACAGAGAGGGTCACTTTATCAAGTGGGCGGAGCCGAAATATGGCGCATCGCCGGTACCGGATACCTATCCTGTACCCCAAAGAAGTTGTCCGAAGACTGGCCTTCGGAATGGTTTTATATGGAGGACGTTCCCCTTCTGGACCCTGTTCGGCGGGGTCTTCCTGAGTTCAGCAATGCTCCTCTGAAGAAACGCCGAAGTTGGCGCCCACGGAGCCCCCAGGTGGAAGACAATGGAGAAGTCCTCTACCCGATGAACCGGATTAAAGCACTGGCTCAATCAGGATTGACAGTAATCGAAGTTATGTCGATTTGCATAATGCGGGGAGTGCAACCACTTCAATATCGTGGGCACCCCTTGTGGTGTTGTAACGGGGCGGATGATGCCACCCGCTGCGGGCGTAAGGGACCGGACAATGCTGCCGCTTTAGCAACAATTCTGTACGAATTGTTCAAGGGAGAGGAAGAGGAGTTCATCCGCATCAAGCCACGGGATGGATTCTCCATGTACAATCCTCCAAGCTGGGTGAGTTATATCTCCTTACTCCCATTTTCCCGCATTCTTTGTTGTAAGTATTGACATTGCCACTTTGCGCCAGAAACTGCGAAAAGCCATAAAGGAGGTCAGCAGCCCTTCTCCATAACGAGAGGACCCTGACCGGGCCCTCGACTCCGGACTCGAAGAAGATCCGGTTATATTCGTGGAGCTGATAGACCGACAGTTCTATCAGTGAAGCTGCGATGATGCCATGGTGGCCATTACGGCCAACTATCCCGGACTGCTTCCTGCATCGCACGTAAGAAAACCAAAAAAAATCCCAACTCCAAAAACTAGGATCCCCTGTTAGACACTTCACCTACCATATACATATGGCATTTTTACAGGGAAGGCATTCGGGACGCCCTGCCGAACCCGCAGCAACTTGCCAACAAGAGGCGCAAAGGTATAATAGAAACCCCGCTCCGTGGTTGTCGTCTTTCTCGAAATGTAACGACACCCGTGTTTCTTTAACGGAAAAAACGCTCGCTGGAATATGTCCGGTGATGTTGCTAATCACACTTCCACCAGTCAGGCGCCAAGACCGGACATAGAGGCGGAAGCCGATATGGGGCAGGCGCCGGATAATCCCCCTACAGAGGATGCAGATAGATTATCCGCTACAAACTCAGAAGTGGAAAGCGCCGTGAATCATAGGCGCCGCCGGGCCGTACTCCGTGACACTTGTTTCTCACGAGAGGCATTTGATGCCTTCAATTCTGGAGAGGCGTACCTCCGTGCTGCTCAAGATGGTCTAGCCAGAGCCATGGATCAGTATGTAAAGGATGTACGGGTAAGTAAATCTGACGATTTATATGTATCAGTAGCCCCTGAGACTTGAAACAGTTAGCAGAACTAATTTAAGGATCATCTTTATGTGCAGGTTCTTATAGAGAAGAATACTAGGCTGTCACAGGAGCTGGTGGAATGCAAGACCCAACTGCGGGCCGCTGTTGCCGCATTGAAGGAACCGAAAAAGTCTCCCGCTGGTAACATTTATTTTAAAGAATGATGGTTATCATATAGTGTGCGGCGTGGCTGCAGATCTAACAATAGATGTTGCAGATGAATCCGGAGAAAATCCGGAGGACCAACATGTCATGCGACAGCTAGAGGCTGGCAAACGCATGTTGACTGAGGTTAGGCGGGAGAAAAACAATCTCCAAGACGCCAATATCAAGCTGAGTGTGGAACTAAAAGATGTTCGAGCCCAGCTTGCAGACTCCGAGAAGGAGAATAAGCGACTTCGGCGCGACATTTTCAGTAAGTGCTTGAACGAATCCTTTTGAAGGAGTTCGGTGAAGAAGCCGACTAACAACATTATGTCTGTAGGTATGCTGACGGGTTGTCCCGCGGAGGAAATGCCTGGGTCTGCGGGTGATCTTCTATCCGAGCTCTCACATCTGCACGAACAAGTTCGGTAGGTGATGCAAGGTGTTTCCCAGGCCTTGTGGCCATTCGTCTCCCTGCCAGAAGGCGTTGCAGAGCTTATGGAGAAGCTCAAGGGAGCACGGCGGCGCTTCCGATTATGGAAGATATAGGCCTGCTGTCAAGGTGCCAGAGAAGCCTGGGCCATGGTGAAGACGCGGTATACCAAGGCTGACCCGAATCACATGGCCGAGGTCGGACCTGTGGGGCCCGACGGAAAAGAGATCCCCATTAGCTTAGTTTATGGGCAAGTAGAATTAGCCGCAAAGTATTCCCAACAGGATTGTAGGCTAGACCGCATGTTGGATGGTATAGAAGAGGAATTTAGTCAGTCTGCATGAGTATGTAATTAAAGTGAAATGTATAATGCCTTCTAGCCAGATTGTAGATCATTTGTCTTGGCGGACCTTTTCGCTTCAACCTCGGGACCCGATAGTCCGGAGTGTATCCGAATACCCGCTCAGTTATATAAGAACCAGGGCGTGGATACCAGGCGTAGGGGTCATTAGTGCTTGAACGGACAAGTGCCCAACTAGTTATGTTATATTACATGGGTAGTAAGAAACATCTTCCAGGGAGAATAGTTCCGTTAAGGGTTCCTTTCCCTGGGTATGCATGCCTAAGGTGCATGTCCAAACTGCGATAAGAAACGCAGGAAAAAACATCTGGGGGCAGATATGGGAAATAAATAAAAATCATCTTTTGTTCACCGACCGAATATTCCCTTAAGAACGCTAGCTTTCGGCTTCACCCAGTCTGAGGTACACATCCGGCCGACCCGACAGTAACAATCGCAGAGGTGCTCCCCTTATGCCCTAGCCGAATTAACGGGAACGTAGGGCATAAATACAAGAGCCAGGCAACCCAGCTTGGCCAAAACTTAAGTCATATCGATGCATATAATGGCGAAAAAAGGTACATGCAGAAGTATAACACATGTGCGGGGCATGAGGCCCAAATAAATAATTAAGCTTCTGTGAAAGAAGCCCCCAGGTATGATGAGCGCGGCTAGCGCATCTATAATGTGCAAGCGAGGCACAAATTGGCCTTTGAAGGCCTAGAGAAGGAATAAAAGACAGAGAGAAAGAAAAACAAGGCAGATAATGTATATGCAAAAAATGGACAGAGGAAGGGGATGAACATAGAGTCCGGCGCTAGGCGTAGAATCTTCGGAGCCTGGCCGCGTTCCATGGGTTCGGCTCGAGTCGATTAGTCGATGCATCCCGCAGTCGGTATGCTCCACCGGTCAGAACTTGGTTAATAATGAAGGGACCTTCCCATTTGGGCTCGAGCTTGTTCTTTTTCTTATCGGGCAGGCGTAGAACTAGTTCGCCAACATTATAAGTTTTGGCCCGTACTTCTCTGCTTTGGTATCTGCGAGCCTGTTGCTCATAAAATGCGGAACGGGATTTTGCTACGTCGCGCTCCTCCTCTAGGGTGTCCAGACTGTCCTGCCGATCGAGCTCGGCTTCTCTTTCTTCGTACATGCGCACTCAAGGTGAGTCATGAATTACAGGGCAAGACTGCCTCTGCGCCGTACACCACAAAGAAGGGTGTATATCTGGTACTATGATTCGGCGTGGTCCGCAGCCCCTAGAGTACGGAGTCGAGCTCCTCTACCCAGTGCGTGTTAGACTCCGTTAAGGAACGCACTAATCTGGGTTTAATGCCGCTCATTATAAGACCGTCTGCTTGCTCAACTTGGTCGTTGGTTTGTGGGTGATAGACTGAAGCATAATCGAGCTTGATGCCCATTTTGCTGCACCAGAGTTTTACCTCATCGGCCGTGAAGTTCGTGTCGTTGTCAGTGAAGATGCTGTGGGGGGTGCCATAACGGTGTACGACCCTGGATATGAAGTCTATCACCGGTCCGGATTCGGGTGTTTTAACAGGTTTGGCCTCTATCCATTTGGTGAATTTATCCACCATGACCAGTAAGTATTTTTTCTTGTGGGTTCCCCCTTTAAGGGGTCCAACCATGTCAAGCCCCCAGACCGCGAAGGGCCATGTAATGGTGATTGTTTGGACGGCGGTGGGTGGCATGTGGCTTTGATTTGCAAAGAGCTGGCAACCGGCGCAACGTTGGACCAAGTCTTGTGCATCTGCCCGTCCGTTGGCCAATAGAATCTTGTACGGAAGGCCTTGCTTACAAGAGCCCGGGCTGCGGCCTGGTGACCGCCGAGTCCGGCGTGAATTTCTGCCAAAAGGTTCCGGCCTTCCTCTTCGGAGATGCATCTTTGAAGGACTCTGGTAATGCTTTTTTTTTGTATAATTCTCCCTCATGGACCCTCTAGGCCTTGGATCGCCGCACTATGTAGCGTGCCTCATTTTGGTCCTCCGGAAGTTCCTGTCTAGTTAGGTAGGCCAGGAATGGTTCTGTCCACGGGGCTATGATGGCCATTATTATGTGGGCTGAAGGTGTTGTTTCGGTGGCAGAGCCTCCGATTATGTCAGAGTGTTCGATATCGAGTGTTGTGGCCGGGTCCGGACTAATATTGCCGGTGTCCCCCTCCCATACCACAGATGGCCTAAACAACCTCTCTAAGAAGATATTAGGGGACCGCATCGCGCTTTGCGCCGGTGCGGGTGAGGATATCCGCCGCCTGATTGTTTTCTCGAGCCACATGGTGAAATTCGAGCCCCTTGAACCGAGCTGACATCTTTAGGACGGCGTTACGATAGGCCGCCATCTTCGGATCCTTGGCATCAAAGTCTCCATTTATTTGGGATATTGCGAGGTTCGAATCCCCACGCACCTCCAGGCGCTGAATGCCAATGGAAACTGCCATCCGAAGAACATGTAACAGGGCTTCGTATTCGGCTACATTGTTGGAGTCTGTATACAGTATCTGCAGTACGTATTGAACTGTATCTCCGGTAGGGGACGTCAGGACGATGCCAGCCCCCAGTCTAGCCAACATTTTGGAGCCGTCGAAGTGCATAATCCAATTGGAGTATGCGTCGTACTCTTTAGGGAGTTCGGCTTCCGTCCATTCGGCGACAAAGTTGGCCAATACTTGCGATTTAATGGAGGTTTGTATGTTATGTCGAACGGGAGGAGCTCAAGGGCCCATTTGGCAATCCGGCCCATGGCATCGCAGTTGTTAATAATATCATTGAGTGGAAACTCCGAGGCTACTGTAATCGAACACTCTTGAAAGTAGTGTCGCAGTTTCCGGGATACCATGAATACCGCATAGGCTATCTTTTGATAATGTGGGTATTGTGATTTGCATGGAGTGAGGACGGTGGATACATAATATACCGGCTTTTGAAGAGGGAATTTATGTCTGTCCGCTTCTCGTTCGATGACGAGCACTGCGCTTACAACTTGATGGGTTGCCGCAATGTATAATAGCATTGGTTCACTGATGTTTGGTGTGGCCAGGATTGGGTTGGTTGCCAGTATGGCTTTTATTTCTTCCAATCCGGCTGTGGCAGCGTCCGTCCACTCGAAGTGTTCGGTGCGCCGAAGGAGGCGATAAAGGGGTAATGCCTTTTCTCCTAAGCGGGAGATAAAGCGGCTTAGAGCCGCCACGCATCCACTTAACTTCTAGATTTGTTTGAGGTCTGTTGGGGTAGCCAACTGTGACAAAGCTCGGATTTTGGCCGGATTAGCTTCAATACCTCTACTGGAGACAATGAAACCCAGGAGCTTTCCGGCTGGTACGCTGAAAACGCATTTTTCCGGATTGAGCTTGATGTCGTATGTTCGGAGGTTGTCGAACGTGAGCCTCAAGTCGTCTATCAAAGAGTCGACGTGTTTGGTTTTGACGACCACATCGTCTATGTATGCCTCTACTGTTTTGCCGATTTGTTTCTCCAGACATGTCTGAATCATGCGCTGATATGTTGCACCGGTGTTTTTGAGCCCAAAAGGCATTGTGTTGAAACAGAAGGGACCGTATGGTGTGATGAATGCCGTTGCGTCTTGGTCGGACTCTGCCATCTTGATTTGGTGGTAACCGGAGTATGCGTTGAGGAAACACAATGAGTCGTGTCCTGCGGTAGCATCAATAATTTGATCGATGCGGGGGAGGGGGAAGGGATCCTTTGGGCAAGCTTTATTGAGGTCCTTGAAATCGACACAAAGGCGCCAGGATTTATCCTTCTTTGGTACCATCACCAGGTTTGCTAATTAGTCTGGGTGTTTTATTCTCTGATGAATCCGGCCTCCAATAACTTGGCTAGTTCCTCTCCCATGGCCTGTCTCTTAGGTTCGGAGAAACACCGAAGAGCTTGCTTGACCGGCTTGAATCCCTTTAGGATATTGGGGCTATGCTCGGCCAGCCTGCGTGGGATTCCTGGCATGTCTGAGGGATGCCAGGCGAATATGTCCCAATTCTCACGCAGGAACTCTCGTAGTGCGGCGTCCACGGCGGGGTTTAACTGTGCCCCGATGGAGGCTGTTTTTGTAGGGTCCGTTGGGTGGACTTGGAATTTGACTATTTCATCCGTTGGTTTAAAAGAGGTGGACTTGGATCTCTTGTCGAGTATCACGTCGTCCTGTCCATTGTGGAGCGTAGCGTGGTTAATTCCTCGGCCGAGAGGGCTTCGGATAATGCCTGAAGGGTCAGTGTGGCTGTTTTGTTTTCGGCGCGGAGTGTTGTGTCCACATTACTGGCGAGGGTGATGATTCCATTGGGCCTGGGCAGTTTGAGCTTCATGTACCCATAATGGGGTATGGCTTGGAAGATCGTGAACGCCTCACGTCCTAAAAGGGCGTGGTATCCACTGCTGAACGGGGCCACTTGAAATGTAATTTCTTCGGACCTATAGTTCTCTGGCGTACCGAATACCACATCTAGTGTGATTTTCCCAGCGCATCGTGCCTCGCGACTGGGTATGATTCCTGAAGGTTGTGCTACTTTTCTCAATGCGGTTCCAGTCTATTTCCATTTTTTGAAGAGTTTCTTCATAGATGAGGTTTAATCCGCTGCCGTCGTCCATGATTACTTTGGTGAGTCGAAAGCCGTCCACAATTGGACTAAGGACCAGTGCAGCTGGTGCTCGGGCTGTTCGGAATTTAGGTTCGTCACTGGCATTGAAGGTAATAGCCGTGTCACTCCATGGATTTATTGCTGCTACGTGGAAGATTTCGGCCATGCTGCGGAGTGTTCGCTTGCGCCTATTATTTGACGCGAAGGTCTCAAAGACTGTTAACACCATATTGTTATCCACGGGATGGTGCTCTGTGGCATTTGGGATAAGAGGATCCTCACCACTTTTGGCCACCTGCCGAAGTATCCAACATGCTCTAAGGCTGTGCGTTGGTATTGTCTCCACTGTGCCAGGAATTTTGCAGGGTCCGTTAAGCCATCCCTCCAATACGGTTCCATGCCCTGTAGAGGGTTTTTGCTTCTTTGTAATGAACTTAGGTGTCTTGTGATATGCACCCTTTTACTTCGGACTGGGTGCCTATACGGAGCCGGATTATCCCAAAATTTCGTTTCGGTTTTCCAGGCACTTTCCATCGAACAGTACTTTCGTACTATGGACGCAAAGTCGGCGAAGCGTGATATGTCACGGCGACTTATGGCATTAAAAATTCCCTTGTCCGTGCAGTTATTGCAGAAAAGTGAGACTGCGTCTTCCTCGCGACAGTCCTTAACCTTGTTCATCACAAGGAGGAATCTGGCCCAATAATGATGTACTTTTTCATGGGGCTCTTGCCTGATGTGGGAAAGATCGTTTATGTCTGGGTGGGTGGGTGGATTTGAGTCCGGACCCCTACCAGATCTGAGACCCAGGGGCCGAGGGGTTTCCGATCTTGGAAGTTCGGATTCCGGTATGTTGCCCGATGAGTCTGGCCCGCTGCCTGACTCTAGGTTCAGGATTGGGTGATGTCCTCCCGTAAATGGGTATCCGGCTCAGAGAGCTCAGGAATTCGGACATAGTTAGTCTTCAAGATAGAGGGAGGATCGCCACATTGTTCCTCCACCACCGCAACATGATGGGTGACCGGTGGAGAGTTAATCTCCCTTCGATCGGGTTTAAGCCCAATCCGATCATAGTCCATAGCGACTCCCAAGGCGGCGATGCGATCCAAGAGTTCGTTTAGGGAGGAGAGCTCCATTGGATCCATCTGCTCGACGAATCCCAAGATGACATGGAGGCTGTTTTTGATGACCCGAGAAGTCATCGTCGGTGTAGCGGCCGAACAGGCAGTCATGATGAAACTACCTAGCCGGAGAGTTTGGCCGACAGCCACAGCTCCCCTGGCGGTAATGTTGATTTTAACAACGAGATGAGGCATCCTTCCTTACGGCGACGTCAGAAAGGAACTCTCAATGAAAGCACCAATGTCGGCAATGATTTTAACATGACATTAAGCTAACGGGCTTTTGACTGAGCGCATCGGCAACAACGTTGGCCTTGCCTGGATGGTAATTTATTCCAAGGTCATAATCCTTGACCAATTCTAACCATCTTCGCTGACGGAGATTTAAATCTGGCTGAGTGAAGATGTATTTGAGGCTTTTGTGGTCAGTAAAAATTTGGCACCTTTTTCCAATGAGACAATGTCTCCAAATTTTTAATGCATGAACCACTGCAGCCAATTCGAAATCATGAGTAGGATAATTTCCCTCGTGTGGTCGTAGTTGTCGTGAGGCATACACTACTACCTTGTCGTCTTGCATCAATACGCAACCAATACCTTGTCTGGAGGCATCGCAGTATACATCAAAGCTGCGATAAATGTCTGGACGAGTCAATACCGGTGCGGTCGTTAGACGCGTCTTTAGCTCATTAAAACTCTTCTCAAAGTCCTCTGTCCACTCAAACTTTGTGTCCTTTTTGAGCAGTTCCGTCATCGGTTTAGCAATTTTGGAAAACCCTTCAATGAAACGACGATAGTATCCAGCTAATCCGAGAAAACTCCGGATCTGTGTTACAGTCGTGGATGGTACCCAATCGAGCACATCCTTTACTTTGCTCGGGTCCACGGCTATACCTTCGGCGGATAGTACATGTCCGAGAAACCCAACTTGCTTGAGCCAAAATTCGCACTTACTGAATTTGGCGTATAACTGATGGTTGCAGAGCCGTTGTAGCACTGCTCGGAGGTGATCCTTATGCTCTTCTTCACTCTTGGAGTAAATGAGGATATCGTCGATAAAGACTACCAAGAATTTGTCGAGGAAGTCCATGAACACTTTGTTCATCATATGCATGAAGAAGGCAGGGGCATTGGTGAGACCAAAGGACATCACAGTATATTCGTAAAGACCGTATCGTGTAGTGAATGCGGTCTTAGGAATATCTTCCTTTTTAATCTTGAGCTGATGATATCCGGTCCATAAATCAATTTTTGAGAATACTTCAGCCCCACTGAGCTAATCAAACAGATCATCAATCCTTGGCAGTGGTCATTTATTTTTGATGGTGACCTCATTCAGTTGACGCTAATCTATGCACACACGGAGACTGCCACCCTTTTTGCCCATGAAAATTGCAGGTGACCCCGACGGTGAAGAGTTGGGACGAATATAACCCCTCTGGAGTAATTCGTCAAGCTGTTTCTTTAGTTCCACTAATTCCGATGAGGGCATCCGGTAATACTTCTTGTATATTGGTGCGGTTCCGGGCACAAGATCTATGGCAAACTCCAGTTCCCGATCTGGTGGCATGCCAGGCAATTCTTCTGGAAACACATCAGGGTACTCACTGACCACAGGAATAAATTCCAACTCAACCTACAACGGTGCAAACTAGTTCTGGCTTGGGCGCATGCTTGCAAGCGTAGAATTTGATGAGCTGCCCATTCAGACTAGTCAAACTGACTTCTCGGGTTGCACAGTTTATACAAACTTGGTATTTGGTTAGCCAATTCATCCCCAATATAATATCCAACTGTTTAGACTCAACGATTATCAGAGATGTTGGAAAGTGGACACCGTTGATATTGATCTCCAGATCATGGCAAACTAGATTGCTCTTGATTATAGATCCCGGGGTTTGTACCAGCATATTTTTGCCCAAAATGGTGCAAGGAAAATTGTTTTGGGCGGCAAAACTCCAAGAAATAAAAGAATGGGAAGCCCCAGAGTCAAATAAAATTACTGTAGGTATGTCATTAACAGAAAACATACCAATGATGACTTCTGGCTTCTCTTGGGCTTCATCGGCGGAGATATGATTCACGTGCCCAGTTGGCCTTGACTCCATAAAGTTGACTTGTGGCCTGCTCAAGGCATTCACCTTGTTGTTCTTAGGGCACTGCTTGGCATAATGTCCGGCCTTCCTGCAAATTAAACAAGTATTATTACGCTGGCGCTCCTCATGTGTTGGACTGGTTACAATATTCTGGACTTGAGTGGTGGTCCTATTAACATTCTGCTGCCAATTTGGCTTGTATTCCACCTGAGTCGGCTGCCAGGTACGAGCTTTTTGCACAGGTTGTCTATCCTTATTTGGCTCAAACTTGCGCTTGTTGTCGTTGTTAGCAGACCTATTATCCGATATAAGCTTGTGCTCTTGTTCAGCAATGAACGCTTTGTCCACCAGAGTTTGGAAATCGGTGAAATCAAACATACTGAGAGCACACCAAAGTTGTGGATTTAAACCTCCAAGAAATCTGTCAATCTTCCTTTCTTTAGTGGCCAGGCCATACAGAGAGTAATGGGACAAATGATTGAAGTTTTGCAGATACTCGGCCACAGACTGATTTCCTTGGACGAGCGCGAGAAATTCACGCTGTTTGTCCTTCATAACTCTAGTAGGGATGTGATACTTGCAGAACTTATCCTTGAATTTTTCCTAGGTGACTTCCTCATCAATCGGCCCCATGGCTTTTGTATTTTCCCACCATTTGGCAGCTGCGCCCTCAAGGTAATGGGTTGCAAATGGGACTTTATCATTTCCTTCAGTACGGTCTATCTCAATCTTTTTCTCCATGGTCCGCAACCAATCGTCTGCATCCAATGGGTCAACAACCTGACTGAAACTGGGTGGATTGGTCCTCTGAAAGTCTGACAGCTTTGAGTGGTGACCATTCTGATTTCCATTCTGTCCAACCATAGCTTGCACACTTCTCAATATTTCAATCAGATCATTGTTCCTTTTCTCTTCAAACATACGTAGAACTTTCTCGGTGGATGGAGGATCAGGCGGTGGTGGTGGTGGCTGAACGTTCGGCTCGGGAGAATATCTTGCCTGTCGTGCGGAACGACGAACAGGAGTTCTCGTACAAACGTTGCTACTGCTGCCTCACCGCGTCATCCTATTGAGTATTTTTTCCAAGGCAACGCAATCGAGATGAGAGACATCCAAGAATAAAATTGGGGGAAAAGCCAGCAACAACTCTCGAAAAAGACCAAAAAGAGTGAAGAAAATACGGCGATTAAAGTCCCGACATAATTATACATAGACTCATACATGACAGTTAAACTACAAGGCTGGTTCCACTACTCTCGTACATGAAGCATCATGACTCATACAACTACATCCGTACACCATCTAGATGACTGTGAATACTCAAAGATACTACCGCTCTGCTGGTGCTGCGGTGTCCTCCCCTGAAGCGGTCTCAGATCCCGAACTGACGTGGTTAACGGAAACCTCCGGGTTAAAGGTAACGCGACGATGCTGCCTCAAGGGCTCTCCCTCAGGGGCAGGGGTAGGATGAAGCATCGGGGCTGCAGGGGTAGCAAGAAGTGAGACCCACTCGGCAGGAGCACTGAGAGGGTTCATGGCGGAGATGCCTGTGCTACTCGGGGGAGTAACCGGCGAAAGAGGAGAGCTAGAACTAACTGGGACATATGGGGTAAATCCCAGTGAGGACGGAGTAGTGGTGGATCTAGTAGTGACCAAGGTAGCAGCTAAAGCAGTACGGGCACGAGTCAGCTCTCGAGCCAGCTCGTGGATCATCAGATAGCTAGCAGTGATATAACGAGCAAGATGGCTAGCAACACTATCAGATTCCGGGTCAACGAGGGGAAAACGGACACGACTGTTGTCGTGCAGAGATGGGTAGTAATAGAAACCTGGGTGGTGCTGCATTTGAAGCTCGGTATAACGAAGCTCGACAAGGATCTCAAATGCGGCAAACTGGACAGCCTGAGAAGCGGCGGAGGCGTAACCACTCCTAAAGTGCAAGTGTAAGAGCCGGAACCGGAACTGGTGCGCAGAGTAACCACTGCGTGATACTCATACACTGAGTCTGCTAGACGCTCCCGGTAGACACGGTAGACTGGTTCGTCTCCGTGAGGGTACAACCGATGCCACACGTTGCAGAGAAGGTGCGGTTACGTGTACATCATCAGCTGCAACTGGCACGGATACAGCACCGGAGCCATCTGCACTCACAACCATTAGCAGGTTAGCATAACAATAATAATCAAATGAATAGAATGCAACAACCAGCTATAACTGCTACCGGCACTCAATTTTTCTCGCACCTAGCGTCCAGTTAACACGTCATAGTCTAGCGTGGCCTACAGTCAGCGCGGCTCTGATACCAATCATTGTGGCACCCCGGCTCAGTGAGACCGGTTTACCCTGCATTGCCAGCCCAGAGATCATGTTTTCTGGCAACACACAACAAATTGGTACGGAAAACAACCGCTTTATTGATACTAGCGGAACAGAGTTCAAATTACAACAGCGGTCAAGGCCAAGCGGCACACTCGGTGCGGCTGAACAATATGTACATTATTTAGTGAAAATAAAGGGGCCTCGATCCGAACAACTACGTGGCAGCGGAATAACGTCGTAGCGGAAGCTCCATATCACAGGGACACCGATGTGGACACGATCTAGACTCGAACAGCGCTCCATTCCAACGAGACTTTCCTGAAATCTGGCATGACATGCCAGGTCAGTACATTGAATGTACTTGCAAGCTCACAACAAGCATAATCATAATGACAAACAATATCATGATACTTAGCCAATTATTAATGATGCAACACTATATGTCAACATGTTGTGATCATGCTCGAACATCCCTCAGGACAACTTACCAACCGTGATCATCCTCTGATCACAAACACCACCAATGTGGTAAAACACACCACCAACGTGGTAAGATGTACCACCAACGTGGTAAGATGTACCACCAACGTGGTAAAACACAGCACCAATGTGGTGTTTAACAAAATGACTCGTGATCCTTACGGCGATCACAACCACGACCAATATCTGGTCCCAAATTCCGCGATGGCCTTTCTGCTATCCTTGACAATGCAAAGTTTAAAACTTAGTGTGCAATTTTTATCATTCGTTGACTCATGGTGGGACCTACTACGAGGTGTCCTTAACCGTGGACGCGGCTATCGATAGATTATACACTCTGCAGAGGTAGCACACTGGACCCACACCACGGAACCCATGGCCTCGCACTCCTATTCGGGTGGACCAACGGCATTCCGACGAAACCCCTCCATTGCCACAGCACTCTCCCGGCCACTCTGACCCAAATCCACAAGGGGCTGGTCCTGGGTGGCCCCGTGTCTACCAAAGACACCCTGACCATCGTCATGGTCAAACTCCCACTCGGGGAAACTCCCACTAGGGGAAATCGGTACCATAATCTTATGAACGAGCACACAAGGTTAAGTCTGCTTGCCGGGCCAGGGCAAACACGACATAACCTTCCCTAGATGGAGGCACCAACCAGAGGCCGTGTCAATGGACCGAATCAAGGCCCCATAAAGGCAAATGTGGTTGCATTGAAAAGACTCGATTCAGCGGCACCATGACCCAGTCGACAGTGTATTCAAGTTGAGTTATTTTCAGTTTCAACTTTAAACTGACAATGATCGGTGTCATAGCATGCCATGAAATGCAAAATAACACATGTATCATAAAAATAACCGATGTCATATATGCACCAAGCATAACCGTCAACAACTCATGTTACTCTACAGATGACTCACAACTTAATCAAAATATTTTGCAACAAGTTTCATTGATTTCTTATGCAAGAAAGCAATTCTGATAACTTTTTCATATGCATAACAAAAGATTTCACTATCAACAATTCTTACTTTCTTTATCACTAAATTAAGTTCAAACTTTCTGTAAAACAAGTAATATGATTTAACAGAATATTTTCTAACAAATTCTTATCAATTTTAGGAAGGCAAAAATATAGTTAAGATAACTATCATGCATAACAATATTATTTCTAATATCACCTCAAATAAATCTTAACTTGCTTTGTCCACTAAAATAGTTTCAACTATTCTGTAAATCAAGCATAACAACTATTAAACATTTAATAGAATACAAATAACTCAATAATTATTTAAATGCATGGATTAATTATTTCATCCAAGTAAGAAAATCACAAATATTGAAATGGCATCATAAAAATGTTGTTGTGGCTTGCCTTAGTGCAGGTGAGGTTCACAAGCCTCCTGGTGATCCTCAAGACAAGCCTCACCTTCTGAAAATAATTTTAAACACACAAGGAAAATATCAAGAACACTTCTGAAATTCACCAGAAATTCTAAACAGCTCAGAAAAATATCATCTTTGGTGAGCTGTTAGATTTTCTTTCAGAGAACACAATGCAAAAACAATCAATTCATTTGGACTTATGGTTAAAAAGTTATAACTATTTGAAGTGTTCTGTAAATTCAAATGAATTTGAATAAAAAGAAAAAGACTGGGGGGGTGACGTCGAAGGCGTAAAAGCCTAGGCGTGCCACCACTCGTACCTCTTCGCGCGTGTATAAAGAGACTGACTAGCGGGCCCCACTAGTCAGGTGGGGGAAGAGGGAGAGAGAAACAGATACGGCCGCGGCTTCGCCGGTGACGAGGGTTCTTTGGCCAAAACGAGAGGGAGGGATGGCAAGAGGAGGTCGAGGCGCGTCTGCCCGTACCCGTAGCATAGCTAGGGGTGGTCGGACGGCGTCAGAATCTTCCTCGCGGGCGGAGGCAAAATGGGGAGGTCGTCGGAGTTGGGGAAGACGGCGAGCAGAGGCCGTTCCAGGGGCTCCAAGCGGGCGAGACGGCCTCACCGGAGAGAGGCGGAGGCCCTAGAGAGGTCGCCCAGGCCTGGGAGGGGATGGAGCTGCCGCGGTGACCAGAGGGGATCGCCGGCGAGCTCGAGCTCGGGGATGGCGGCCCGAGGCCTGCCCGGTCGGGCTACGGCTACCTACTCTACCGTGGAGTGTGTGTGAGTGCTGGAGGATGCTCGGAGAGGGTGGGGAGGGGCTCTATATATAGGCGAGCGGCGAGGGTGCTTCGGACTCCACCGGTGGACACCTGTCCATGGTGCCCGGCGACGAGCGGCGTCAGTGAGAGGGGAAGAAGGCGATGGAGGTCACGCGACCACGGTGAGCGAGCGGAGACGAGCACAGGGTCGAGGAGGTGACGACGAGCACAGTGCGCACACACTGTTGGGCTGGCCGGACCTTGCCCGTGCTCTCTATGGCGAGCTCCAGCGTCGGCGAGTGCCAGGGTGGAGTTAATGGTGTCGAGACGATGATGGTGGCGAGCTTTGGCTAGGTCTGTTAGGCGGGGGAAGCGAGCACGTGCGAACAGAGCGCTGGGCGGCTTCCAGAGCGCGTCGATACGCATGCCTGGCATCGTGGACACGCGTGGTCACCGCGTGAACTCCCTCCACAGGCTGGCCTTCGTCCAAAAACCATGTCTGGCATGTTGTTCGTGGTGGTTTTGAAGTTTACCACGGTTGTGTTTGGATCCAGGTGCAGTAGAGAAAGTTTTACAAGTCTGGTAAGTTTCTGGATAGTAACTTTGAGGTGTTACTGTGGTCAAATGGGTGGGAGTTTGAAGTTGTGCTTTGGAGGCTAGCTTAGAGTTACTAAGGTAAATAAGCACCAGAAAGATCAGGTCAAATGGAGCAAGTAAAATGGTAGTTGCTGTAGAAACCACCATTTCTGTCCAGAACAGAAAAGATTTTTTGTAGCAAAAATATCCCAAAAAGTGATGAAATATTTTTGCTCAGGGAGGTGCCCTAGGGTCTCTAGAATATTTGTGAATTATCTCAGAATTTTCTGAGCCATAAAAATTAGGGTTGCTTTGGAGCAAACAGGTTTGGCTTAAGGTTTTAGAGAGAAATTGAATATTTTTCATTTAAGAAAAATATTCCAAACGTTATTTTGAGGTGGATCAGAAGTGAAATGATGGTTTGGGAGAGAAATGAACACTTGGGGTGAAAGCCAAAGATGCCCAAGTGTTTAAGTCCAAATGAAAAGATTCAAAAACTCCAAGTTTCAAAGAATTTCAAATGAAAACTCAAACAAATGAAAGAGGGCAAAAACCAGGCTATCACAATGCCCCGGAAGGCATCCCCTCTTTTGTCTACTTCTATCAGTAACTTTACTTGGAGCTATATTTTTATTTACCACATGATATGTGTTTTGCTTGGAGCGTCTTGTATGATTTGAATCTTTGATTTTTAGTTTACCACAATCATCCTTGCTGTACACACCTTTTTGAGAGAGACACTCATGATTCGGAAATTGTTAGAATACTCTATGTGCTTCACTTATATCTTTTGAGTTATATAGTTTTTGCTCTAGTACTTCACTTATATTTTTTAGAGCACGTTGGTAGATGTGTTTTATAGAAACCATTGTTCTCTTATGCTTCACTTACATTATTTTGAGAGTCCTACAAAACAGCATGGTATTTTGCTTTAATTATTTTAGGCATTCAAGATTAATAATAAAATTTCTTATGAGTGTGTTGAATACTATGGGAAGTTTGAAACTTGATAATTGTTTTGAGATATGGAGATGGTGATATTAGAGTCGTGCTAGTTGAGTAGTTGTGAATTTGAGAAATGCTTGTGTTGAAGTTCGTGATTCCCGTAGCATGCACGTATGGTGAACCGTTATGTTAAGAAGTCGGAGCATGATGTATTTATTGATTGTCTTCCTTATGAGTGGCGGTCGGGGACGAGCGATGGTCTTTTCCTACCAATCTATCCCCCTAGGAGCATGCGTGTAGTACTTTGCTTCGATAACTAATTGATTTTTGCAATAAGTACATGAGTTCTTTAGGACTAATGTTGAGTCCATGGATTAAATGCACTCTCACCCTTCCACCATTGCTAGCCTCTCTAATACTGCACACCTTTCGCCGGTATCATACACCCACCATATACCTTCCTCAAAACAGCCACCATACCTACCTATCATGGCATTTCCATAGCCATTCAGAGATATATTGCCATGCAACTTTCCACCGTTCCGTTTACTATGACATGCTCCATCCTTGTCATATTGCTTTGCATGATCATGTAGTTGACATTTTAGTTGTGGCAAAGCCACCGTTCATAATTCTTTCATATAAGTCACTCATGCATCATTGCTATCCCGGTACACCGCCGGAGGCATTCATATAGAGTCATACTTTGTTCTAGTATCGAGTTGTAATCATTGAGTTGTAAATAAATAGAAGTGTGATGATCATCAGAGAGTATTGTCCCCAAAAAATAGAAAGGCCAAATAAAAAAAGGAAGGCCCAAAAAAATATAAATAAAAAGGGGCAATACTACTATCCTTTTCCACACTTGTGCTTCAAAGTAGCACCATGATCTTCATAATAGAGAGTCTCCTATGTTATCACTTTCATCTACTAGTGGAAAATTTTCATTATAGAACTTGGCTTGTATATTCCAACGATGGGCTTCCTCAAAATGCCCTAGGTCTTCGTGAGCAAGCAAGTTGGATGCACACCCACTTAGTTTCTTTTTGTTGAGCTTTCATATACTTATAGCTCTAGTGAATCCGTTGCATGGCAATCCCTACTCACCTACATTGATATCTAGTGATGGGCACCTCCATAGCCCGTTGATACGCCTAGTTGATGTGAGACTATATTCTCCCTTTTTGTCTTCTCCACAACCACCATTCTATTCCACCTATAGTGCTATGTCCATGGCTCATGCTCATGTATTGTGTGAAGATTGAAAAAGTTTGAGAACATTAAAAGTATGAAACAATTGCTTGGCTTGTCATCGGGGTTGTGCATGATTTGAATAATTTGTGTGGTGAAGATGGAGCATAGCCAGACTATATGATTTTGTAGGGATAACTTTCTTTGGCCATGTTATTTTGAAGAGACATAATTGCTTAGTTAGTATGCTTGAAGTATTATTATTTCTATGTCAATATTAAACTTTTGTCTTGAATCTTTCAGATCTGAATATTCATACCACAATTAAGAGAGTTACGTTGAAATTATGCCAAGTAGCATTCCACATCAGAAATTCTGTTTTTATCATTTACCTACTCGAGGACGAGCAGGAATTAAGCTTGGGGATGCTTGATACGTCTCCAACGTATCTATAATTTTTGATTGTTCCATGTTATATTATATTCTGTTTTGGACATTATTATACACTTTTATATTATTTTTGGGACTAACCTATTAACCGAAGGCCTAGCCCAGAATTGTTGTTTTTTTGCCTATTTTAGGGTTTCGCAGAAAAAGAATATCAAGCAGAGTCGAAACAGATTGAAACCTTTGGGAACATGATTTTCGGAACGAACATGATCCAGAGGACTTGGACCCTACGTCAAGACATCAACCAGGAGGTCACAAGGTATGGGGACGCACCTACCCCCCAAGCGCGCCCTCCACCCTCGTGGGCCCCCTATTGCTCCTTCCTCCTATATATACCTACGTACCCCAAACTACCAGATCCGCAAAACCCTAATTCCACCTCCGTAACTTTCTATATCCATGAGATCCCATCTTGGGGCCTATTTTGGAGCTCCGTCGGAGGGGGCACCGATCACAGAGGGCTTCTACATCAACACCATAGCCTCTCCGATGAAGTGTGAGTAGTTTACCTCAGACCTACGGGTCCATAGTTATTATCTAGATGGCTTCTTCTCTCTTTTTGGATCTCAATACAATGTTCTCCCCCTCTCTTGTGGAGATCTATTCGATGTAATCTTCTTTTGCGGTGTGTTCATTGAGACCGATGAATTATGGGTTTATGATCAAGTTTATCTATGAACAATATTTGATTCTTCTCTGAATTCTTTTATGTATGATTGGTTATCTTTGCAAGTCTCTTCGAATTATCAGTTTGGTTTGGCCTACTAGATTGATCTTTCTTGCAATGGGAGAAGTGCTTAGCTTTGGGTTCAATCTTGCGGTGTCCTTTCCCAGTTACAGTAGGGGCAGCAAGGCACGTATTGTATTGTTGCCATCGAGGATAACAAGATGGGGTTTTCATCATATTACATGAGCTTATCCCTCTACATCATGTCATCTTTCTTAAGGCGTTACTCTGTTCTTATGAACTTAATACTCTAGATGCATGTTCGATAGCGGTCGATGTGTGGAGTAATTGTAGTAGATGCAGGCATGAGTCGGTCTACTTGTCTCGGACGGGATGCCTATATACATGATCATACCTAGATATTCTCATAATTATGCTCAATTCTTTCAATTGCTCAACAGTAATTTGTTTACCCACCGTGAATACTTATGCTCTTGAGAGAAGCCACTAGTGAAAACTATGGACCCCGGGTCTATCTTCCATCATATTACTCTTCCAATACTTAGTTATTTCCTTTGCTATTTATTTTACTTTGCATCTTTTATTTCTCTTTATCATAAAAATACCAAAAATATTATCTTATCATATCTATCAGATCTCACTCTCGTAAGTGACCGTGTAGGGATTGACAACTCCTTATCATGTTGGTTGCGAGGATTTATTTGTTTGTGTAGGTGCGAGGGACTCGTGCGTGGCCTCGTACTAGATTGATACCTTGGTTCTCAAAAAGTGAGGGAAATACTTACGCTACTCTGCTGCGTCACCCTTTCCTCTTCAAGGGAAAACCAACGCAAGTGCTCAAGAGGTAGCACCTCTCGAGAGAGTTTAGGGCTTGGCGGCGGCTCCGTATCGTAAAATGCGATGAATCCTTCACTTTGATTTTTTTCGCCCCGAACACGAATATATGGAGTTGGAGTTGAGGTCAGTGGAGCGTCAGGGGGCCCACAAGGCAGGGGGCGCGCCCAGGGTGTAGGGCGCGCCCCACCCTCGTGGACATGGTGTGGGCCCCCTGACATGGATTCTTCTTCCAGTATTTTTTTATATTCCAAAAATAATCTCCGTTGATTTTCAGGTCATCCCGAGAACTTTTATTTCTGCACAAAAATAACGCCATGGCAATTCTGCTGAAAACAGCGTCAGTTCGGGTTAGTTCCATTCAAATCATGCAAGTCAGAGTCCAAAACAAGGGCAAAAGTGTTTGGAAAAGTAGATATGACGGAGACGTATCAAGCGGTAGCGATAGTCGTAGAAGCAATAGTTTGCAAGACGACAACGATGCTTCGATGGAGATCAAGGTGTCAAGCCGGTGACGATGGTGATCATGACGGTGCTTTGGAGATGGAGATCAAAGGCACAAGATGACGATGGCCATATCACATCACTTATATTGATTGCATGTGATGTTTATCCTTTATGCATCTTATTTTGCTTAGTTCGGCGGTAGCATTATAAGATGATTTCTCACTAAATTTCAAGGTACAAGTGTTCTCCCCAAGTATGCACTGTTGCTATAGTTCGTCGTGCCGAGACACCACGTGATGATCGGGTGTGATAATCTCTACGTTCACATACAACGGGTGCAAGCCAGTTTTGCACACGCAGAATACTCGGGTTAAACTTGACGAGCCTAGCATATGCATATATGGCCTCGGAACACTGAGACCGAAAGGTCGAGTGTGAATCATATAGTCGATATGATGAACATAGCGATGTTCACCATTGAAAACTACTCCATCTCACGTGATGATCGGACATGGTTTAGTTGACATGGATAACGTGATCACTTAGATGATTAGAGAAATGTCTATCTAAGTGGTTAATTGAACTTTAATTTATCATGAACTTAGTACCTGATAGTATTTTGCATGTCTATGTTGTTGTAGATAGATGACCCGTGCTGTTGTTCCGTTGAATTTTAATGCGTTCCTAGAGAAAGCTAAGTTGAAAGATGAAGGTAGTAACTACACTGACTAGGTCCATAACTTGAGGATTATCCTCATTGCTGCATAGAAGAATTACATCCTGGAAGCACCGCTAGGTGACAAACCCGCTACAGGAGCAATGCCAGATGTCGTGAACACCTGGCAGAGCAAAGATGATGACTACTCGATAGTTCAGTGTGCCATGCTTTACGGCTTAGAACCAGGACTTCAACGACGATTTTAACATCATGGAGCATATGAGATGTTCCAGGAGTTGAAGTTAATATTTTAAGCAAATACCCGGATTAAGAGATATGAAGTCTCCAATAAGTTCTACAGCTGCAAAATGAGGAGAATAGTTATGTCAGTGAACATATACTCAGAATGTCTGGGTACCACAACCACTTGACTCACTTGGGAGTTAATCTTCCTGATGATAGTGTCATTGACAGAGTTCGTCAATCACTGCCACCAAGCTACAAGAGCTTCGTGATGGACTATAATATGCAAGGGATGGATAAGACTATTCATGAGCTCTTCGTAATGCTAAAGGTTGCGGAGGTAGAAATCAAGAATGAGCATCAAGTGTTGATGGTCAACAAGACCACTAGTTTCAAGAAAAAGGGTAAAGGGAAGAAGGGGAACTTCAAGAAGAACAACAAGCCAGTTGCTGCTCAAGTGAAGAAACCCAAGTCTGGACCTAAGCCTGAAACTAAGTGCTTCTACTGCAAAGGGACTGGTCACTTGAAGCGGAACTACCCCAAGTATTTGGCGGAGAAGGATGGCAAAGTGAAAGGTATATTTGAGATACATGTTATTGATGTGTACCTTACTAATGCTCGCAGTATCGCCTGGGTATTTGATACTGACACTACATGAAACAGATAATTTGCCGTCTGTGGAATACAGACGGCAAAGACCTAATTCCAGACGGCAAAAACTTTGCCGTCTGGAAGCAGACGGCAAAGTCAGACGGTAAAGACTTTGCCATCTGGAAGCAGACGGCAAAGTCAGACGGCAAAGATAAGTCGGCAAAGAATACTTTGCCGTCTACTGTTTATCGAGATGATGGCAAAGAGTTTGCCTTCAGTCAATAGGGTTCACCGTGAGCGGACTAGCCAGACGGCAAAAATATGCCAACCCACGGAGCGGTCGCAGTAACGGACGGCGTCAAGTACTTTGCCGTCAGCTAGCTATGTCTTTGCCGTCATCCTCATATACCCACACGGCAAAGAAAATATTTTTATTTTTAAAAAATGAAACAATGTAAAAGTCGTAGATGGCCGAAGGCGTAGGGAAAATCTTTCACAGCTATGACGAGCGAACAAATTTTTACGAGACAAAAGTACTCTCTTTACATAATATATATCCATCATCACAGTATAGTTACACAATATAATGTTCTTCATTTACAAAATGGACGAACTGGCCGTGGTGTGACGGACGAATGAACGAAACAGCACCAAAAAATTACTACAAAATGGACGAACTGGCCCTTGCCAGCGTCGAGATCCGAGAGCGGGCGTCGAGCTCGAGGAGGCGAAGGGTGGTCTGGCGCCATGGATCCCCTGGATCGGGAGGAGGTGTGAGGTCACAGACAGGGAGGAGGAGGATCCCTTTGCGGCCTCCAGCTCAGGTAGCGACGAGGCGGGGTCGACCAGGCGGGAGGTTGTGCTGCATAGGAGCTCCGGCGAGCTCTTGGCAACAAAGCCGCCGTGTCGAAGGGCGGCGGCTGTTGACGAGCAGGGGAGGAGGCGCTGAGTCGCAGGCGGGGAGGAGGATCTCGCACCAGTGAGGCAGGGCCGGCCAGCTGCAGTTGACGAGCAAGCGAGGAGGAGGAGGCGCCGGGTCACGGGCGGGGAGGAGGAAGAGGATCCCGCGGCGGCCTCCAGGCGACGGCGAGGTCGGGTCGAGCAGCAGGGGTTGACGAGCAGGGGAGGTGGAGGAGGATCCTGCGCCAGCCACGGCTCAGGCGACGTGCGGGATTGAGTAGCGGGGGTTGACGAGCAGGGGAGGTGGAGGAGGATCCCGCGCCGGCCACGGCTCAGGCGACGTGCGGGATCGACCGGCGGCAGTTGGACGAGCAGGGGATAAGAGAGGGAGAGATGCGGTCGATCATGAGGGGTGGGGGTTGTGCGGCAGAAGGAGGGATCGAGGGAGAGATGTGGTCGGTCGTGGTGGGGCCTTGGGGATAAGAGAGAGATGGGATGGGTGGTTGGGGCGAATCCGGCTTGCCTGCTCCCTCGCCATGCTCCCATCCGTGCTCCCACTCCATCCTACGGTTGTCCTTTTCTCCTTTTTTTTCTAATCTAATCATCTCCCCCCCTAATTTTAAGAGGGTGGGGCCGGGCCTTATTTTCTTCCAATTAAATCATGCCACGTATGCGGGAGCACGGATGGGAGCACGCTGGGGGAGCAGGCAAGTCTCGTCCGGTTGGGGCGCGCGTGGTGACTGGTGAGAGACATAGCCGGGTGCGGGCGGCCCAGATCACGCCATGTCACCGATCCGTGGGATCAATCCGCGTGCTGTGTTTTCTCTTTGCCGTCTGCGATTTTTTTACTGACGGCAAATAGCAGACTTTGCCGTCTGTAAAAGAAATTGCAGACGGCAAAGACTTTGCCGTTTGCAATTTTGTTTACAGACGGCCAAGAGAGCTCTTTGCTGTCTGTAAAAAAAAATCCCAGGCGGCAAAGAGTTTTTGCCGTCTGTGTTTTTTTAGAGACGGCAAAGTATGTATTTGCCGTCAGTTGTTCTTTGCCGTCAGCTGCTGTCGGCAAAATTTGTCTTTGCCGTCTGGCCCGACGAAATGCTGACGTCAAAGAACAGTACTGGCGGCAAATCTCCTGTTTCCCTAGTGTGGTTATGTTGGTAATATCTGCAACTCGAAATAGGGGCTACGGATTAAGCAAAGATTGGCTAAGGACGAGGTGATGATGCGCGTGGGAAATGGTTCCAAAGTCGATGTGATCGCCGTCGACACGCTACCTCTACATCTACCTTCGGGATTAGTTTTAGACCTAAATAATTGTTATTTGGTGCCAGTGTTGAGCATGAACATTATATCTGGATCTTGTTTGATGCAAGACGGTTATTCATTTAAATCAGAGAATAATGGTTGTTCTATTTATATGAGTAATATCTTTTATGGTCATGCACCCTTGATGAGTGGTCTATTTTTACTAAATCTTGGTAGTAATGATATACATGTTCATAGTATTGAAGCAAAAAGATGCAAAGTTGGTAGTGATAGTGCAACTTATTTGTGGCACTGCCGTTTGGGTCATATTGGTGTAAAGCGCATGAAGAAACTGCATTCTGATGGACTTCTAGAATCACTTGATTATGAATCACTTGGTACTTGCAAACCATGCCTCATGGGCAAGATGACTAAAACTCCATTCTCCAGAACAATGGAGCGAGCAACAGAGTTATTGGAAATCATACATACTGATGTATGTGTTCCAATGAACATTGAGACTCGCGGCGGATATTGTTATTTTCTTACCTTCACAGATGATTTGAGCAGATATGGGTATATCTACTTGATGAAACATAAATCTAAAACATTTGAGTGAAGTGGAAAATCATCGTAATAACAAAATTAAGTTTCTACGATCTGATCGTGGAGGTGAATATTTGAGTTATGAGTTTGGTCTTCATTCGAAACAATGCGGAATAGTTTCGCAACTCACGCCACCTGGAACACCACAACGTAATGGTATGTCTGAATGTCGTAACCGCAATTTATTAGATATGGTGCGATCTATGATGTCTCTCACTGATTTACCACTATCATTTTGGGGATATGCTTTAGAGATGGCTGCATTCACGTTAAATAGGGTACCATCAAAATCCGTTGAGATGACACCTTATGAACTGTGGTTTGGCAAGAAACCCAAGTTGTCGTTTCTTAAAGTTTGGGGCTGCGATGCTTATGTGAAAAAGCTTCAACCTGATAAGCTCGAACCCAAATCGGAGAAATGTGTCTTCATAGGATACCCAAAGGAGACTGTTGGGTACACCTTCTATCACAGATCCGAAGGCAAGATATTCGTTGCTAAGAATGGATCCTTTCTAGAGAAGGAGTTTCTCTCGAAAGAAGTGAGTGGGAGGAAAGTAGAACTTGATGAGGTAATTGTACCTTATCCCTGATTGGAAAGTAGTTCATCACTGAAATCAGTTCTAGTGATTCCTACACTAGTAAGTGAGGAAGCTAATGATGATGATCATGAAGCTTCTGATCAAGTTACTACCGAACCTCGTAGGTCAACCAGAGTAAGATCCGCACCAAAGTGGTATGGTAATCCTGTTCTGGAGGTCATGTTACTTGACCATGACGAACCTACGAACTATGAGGAAGCGATGAGGAGCCCAGATTCCGCAAAATGGCTTGAGGCCATGAAATCTGAGATGGGATCCATGTATGAGAACAAAGTGTGGACTTTGGTTGACTTGCCCAATGATCAGCAGGCAATATAGAATAAATGGATCTTCAAGAAGAAGACGAACGCTGACGTTAATGTTACTGTCTACAAAGCTCGACTTGTTGCAAAAGGTTTTCGACAAGTTCAAGGAGTTGACTACGGTGAGACCTTCTCACCTGTAGCGATGCTTAAGTCCGTCCGAATCATGTTAGAAATTGCCGCATTTTATGATTATGAAATTTGGCAAATGGATGTCAAAACTGCATTCCTTAATGGATATATTAAAGAAGAGTTGTATATGATGCAACCAGAAGGTTTTGTCGATCCAAAAGATACTAACAAAGTGTGCAAGCTCCAGCGATCCATTTATGGATTGGTGCAAGCCTCTCGGAGTTGGAATATACACTTTGATAGTGTGATCAAAGCATATGGTTTTATACAAACTTTTGGAGAAGCCTGTATTTACAAGAAAGTGAGTGGGAGCTCTGTAGCATTTCTGATATTATATGTAGATGACATATTGTTAATTGGAAATGATACTGAATTTCTGAATAGCATAAAAGGATACTTGAATAAGAATTTTTCAATGAAAGACCTCGGTAAATCTGCTTATATATTGGGCATCAAGATCTATAGAGATAGATCAAGACGCTTAATTGGACTTTCACAAAGCACATACCTTGATAATGTTTTGAAGAAGTTCAAAATGGATCAAGCAAAGAAAGAGTTCTTGCCTGTGTTACAAGGTGTGAAGTTGAGTCAGACTCAATGCCCGACCACTGCAGAAGATAGAGAGAAAATGAAAGTCATTCCCTATGCTTCCTCCATAGGTTCTATCATGTATGCAATGTTGTTTACCAGACCTGATGTGTACCTTGATATTAGTTTAGCAGGGAGGTACAAAAGTAATCCAGGAGTGGATCACTGGACAACGGTCAAGAACATCCTGAAATACCTAAAAAGGACTAAGGATATGTTTCTCGTTTATGGAGGTGACAAAGAGCTCGTCGTAAACGGTTACGTCGATGCAAGCTTTGACACTGATCCGGATGACTCTAAGTCACAAACCGGATACATATTTTTATTAAATGGTGGAGCTGTCAGTTGTTGTAGTTCCAAGCAGAGCGTCATGGTGGGATCTACGTGTGAAGCGGAGTACATAGCTGCTTCAGAAGCAGCAAATGAAGGAGTCTGGATGAAGGAGTTCATATCCGATCTAGGTGTAATACCTAGTGCATTGGGTCCAATGAAAATCTTTTGTGACAATACTGGTGCAATTGCCTTGGTAAAGGAATCCAGATTTCATAAGGGAAGCAAGCACATCAAGAGACACTTCAATTCCATCTGCAATCAAGTCAAGAAGGGAGACATAGAGATTTGCAAGATAGATACGGATCTGAATGTTGCAGACCCATTGGCTAAGACTCTCTCCTGAGCAACACATGATCAACACCAAGACTCCATGGGTGTTAGAATCATTACAATGTAATCTAGATTATTGACTCTAGTGCAAGTGGGAGACTGAAGGAAATATGCCCTAGAGGCAATAATAAAGTTGTTATTTATATTTCCTTATATCATGATAAATGTTTATTATTCACGCAGAATTGTATTAACCGGAAACTTAGTACATGTGTGAATACATAGACAAACAGAGTGTCACTAGTATGTCTCTACTTGACTAGCTCGTTGAATCAATGATGGTTATGTTTCCTGACCATAGACATGAGTTGTCATTTGATTAACAGGATCACATCATTAGAGAATGATGTGATTGACTTGACCCATCCGTTAGCTTAGCACGATGATCGTTTAGTTTGTTGCTATTGCTTTCTCCATAACTTATACATGTTCCTATGACTATGAGATCATGCAACTCGCTAATACCGGAGGAACACTTAGTGTGATATCAAATGTCACAACGTAACTAGGTGACTATAAAGATGCTCTACAGGTGTCTCCGATGGTGTTTGTTGAGTTGGCATAGATCGATATTAGGATTTGTCACTCTGAGTATCGGAGAGGTATCTCTGGGCCCTCTCGGTAATGCACATCACTACAAGCCTTGCAAGCAATGTGACTAATGAGTTAGTTTCGGGATAATGCATTACGGAATGAGTAAAGAGACTTGCCGCTAATGAGATTGAACTAGGTATTGAGATACCGACGATCGAATCTCGGGCAAGTAACATACCGATTACAAAGGGAACACCGTATGTTGTTGTGCTGTTTGACCGATAAAGATCTTCGTAGAATATGTAGGAACCAATATGAGCATTCAGGTTCCGCTATTGGTTATTGACCGGAGATGAGTCTCGGTCATGTCTACATAGTTCTTGAAACCATAGGGTCCGCACGCTTAACGTTCGGTGATGATCGATATTATGAGTTTATGTGTTTTGATATACCGAAGGTAGTTCAGAGTCCCGGATAAGATCACGGACATGACGAGGAGTCTCTAAATGGTCGAGACATAAAAATAGATATATTGGAAGCCTATGTTTGGACATCGGAATGGTTCCGGATGAGTTCGGGCATTTTCCGGAGTATCGGGAGGTTACCGGAACCCCTCGGGGAGCATATGGGCGAAGAGATGTTGATACAAGTGGTATATGGATAGTAGATAAAGGTATTTGTAATCTGAAATTATAAAAACAACAAGGTAGCAAGTGATAAAAGTGAGCATAAATGGTATTGCAATGATAGGAAACAAGGCCTAGGGTTCATACTTTCACTAGTGTAAGTTCCCTCAACAATAATAACATAATGGGTTCACATAACTATCCCTCAAGATGCACCAAAGTGTCCCTCCAAAGTCACTAATAGCGGAGAACGAATGAAGAGATTATGGTAGGGTACAAAACCACCTCAAAGTTGTTCTTTCCAATCAATCCGTTGGGCTATTCCTATAAGTGTCAAAAACAGCCCTAGAGTTCGTACTAGAGTAACACCTTAAGACACAAATCAACCAAAACCCTAATGTCACCTAGATACTCCAATGTCACCTTAAGTATCCATGGGTATGATTATACGATATGCGTCACACAATCTCAGATTCATCTATTCAACCAACACATAGAACCTCAAAGAGTGCCCCAAAGTTTCTACCAGAGAATCACGACGAGAACATGTGCCAACCCCTATGCATAGGTTCATGGGCGGAACCCACAAGTTGATCACCAAAACATACATCAAGTGAATCACGTGATATCCCATTGTCACGACAGATATACACGACAAGACAAACATCAAATGTTCTCAAATCTTTAAAGACTCAATCCGATAAGATAACTTCAAAGGGGAAACTCAATCCATTACAAGAGAGTAGAGGGGGAGGAGAAACCTAAGATCCAACTATAATAGCAAAGCTCGCGATACATCAAGATCGTGCTAAATCAAGAACACGAGAGAGAGAGAGAGATCAAACACATAGTTACTGGTACATACTTCAGCCTCGAGGGAGAAGTACTCCCTCCTCATCATGGAGAGCACCGGGATGATGAAGATGGACACCGAAGAGGGATTGCCCCCTTCAGGAGGATGCCGGAATGGCTCTAGATTGGCTTTCGGTGGCTACGGAGGCTTCTGGCGGCGGAACTTCCGATCTATTGTGCTCCTTGATGTTTTTAGGGTATATGAAGATATATAGGCGGAAGAAGTACGTCAGGGGGGCCACGAGGGGCCCACGAGGGTGGAGGGCGCGCCAGGGGGGTGGGCACCCCCCTACCTCATGGCCTCCTCGAAGCTTCCCTTACGCGCACTTCAAGTCTTCTGGGCTTCTTTCCTTCCAAAAATGAGTTCCGTGAAGTTTCAGGTCAATTGGACTCCGTTTGTTTTTCCTTTTCTTCAAAACCCTAAAACAAGGTAAAAACAGAAACTGGCACTGGGCTCTGGGTTAATAGGTTAGTCCCAAAAATGATATAAAAGTGTATAATAAAGCCCATAAATATCCAAAATAGAAGATCATATAGCATGGAGCAATCAAAAATTATAGATACATTGGAGACGTATCAGCATCCCCAAGCTTAATTCCTGCTCGTCCTCGAGTAGGTAAATGATAAGAACACAATTTTTGATGCGGAGTGCTACTTGGCATAATTTCAGTTTAATTCTTCTTAATTGTGGCATGAATATTCAGATCCAAAAGACTCAAGATAAAAGTTCATATTGACATAAAAATAATAATACTTCAAGCATACTAACTAAGGAATTATGTCTTCTCAAAATAACATGGACAAAGAAAGTTCTTCCCTACAAAATCATATAGTTTAGTCATGCTCCATTTTCGTCACACAAGAATGCTCTCATCATGCACAACCCTGATGACAAGCCAAGCAATTGTTTCATACTTTAGTAATCTCAAACTCATAAACCTTCACGCAATATATGAGCGCGAGCCATGGACATAGCACTATGGGTGGAATAGAATATGATGATGGGGGTTATGTGTAGAAGACAAAAAGGAGAAAGTCTCACATCAACGAGGCTAATCAATGAGCTATGGAGATGCCCATCGATTGCTGTTAATGCAAGGAGTATGGATTGCCATGCAACGGATGCACTAGAGCTATAAATGTACGAAAGCTCAACAAAAGAAACTAAGTGGGTGTGCATCCAACTTGCTTGCTCACGAAGACCTAGGGCACTTGAGGAGTCCCATTGTTAATATACAAGCCAAGTTCTATAATGAAAATTCCCACTAGTATATGAAAGTGACAAAACAAAAGACTCTCTATCATGAATATTATGGTGCTACTTTGAAGCACAAGTGTGGCAAAGGATAGTAGCATTGTCCCTTCTCTCCTTTTCTCTCATTTTTTGGGCCTTCTCTTTTTTATGGCCTTTCTCTTGTTTTTTTTGGGCCTTCTCTTTTTTATGGCCTTTCTCTTTTTTTATTCCTCACTTGGGACAATGCTCTAGAAAATGATGATCATCACACTTCTATTTTTTTACAACTCAATGATTACAACTCGATACTAGAACAAAAGATGACTCTGTATGAATGCCTCCGGCGGTGTACCGGGATTGCGATGAATCAAGAGAGACATATATGAAAAATTATGAACGGTGGCTTTGCCACAAATACGATGTCAACTACATGATCATGCAAAGCAATATGACAATGATGATGCATGTCATAATAAACGAAACGGTGGAAAGTTGCATGGCAATATATCTCGGAATGGCTATGGAAAAGCCATAATAGGTAGGTATAGTGGTTGTTTTGAGGAATATATAAGGAGGTTTATGTGTGAAAGAGTGTATCATATCACGGGGTTTGGATGCACCGGCGAAGTTTGCGCCAACTCTCAATGTGAGAAAGGGCAATGCACGGTACCGAAGAGGCTAGCAAGGATGGAAGGGTGAGAGTGCTTATAATCCATGGACTCAACATTAGTCATAAAGAACTCACATACTTATTGCAAAAATCTACAAGTCATCAAAAACCTCGGCACTACGCGCATGCTCCTAGGGGGATAGATTGGTAAGAAAAGACCATCGCTCGTCCCCGACCACCACTCATAAGGAGGACAATCAAATAACACCTCATGTTTCAAATTTGTTACACAACGTTTACCATACATGCATGCTACGGGACTTGCAAACTTCAACACAAGTATTTCTCAATTTCACAACTACTCAACTAGCATGACTTTGATATTACCTCCATATCTCAAAACAATCATCAAGCTTCAAACTTCTCTTAGTATTCAATACTCTATATGAAAGTTTTTACTAATCTTGTATACCTAGCATATTAGGATTTTAAGCAAATTACCATGCTATTTAAGACTCTCCAAATAATCTAAGTGAAGCATGAGAGTTCATCTATTTCTTCAAAATAAAAATACCACCATGCTCTAAAAGATATAAGTGAAGCACTAGAGCAAACGACAAACTACTCCGAAAGATATAAGTGAAGATCAATGAGTAGTCGAATAATTATGCAACTATGTGAAGACTCTCTAACATTTAATAATTTCAGATCTTGGTATTCTATTCAAACAGCAAGCAAAGCAAAATAAAATGACATTCTAATAGTGGCAAACATCATGTGAAGAAGCAAAAACTTAGGATCAACCGAAACTAACCGATAATTGTTGAAGAAGAAAGGTGGGATGCCAACCGGGCATCCCCAAGCTTAGATGCTTGAGACCTCTTGAAATATTATCTTGGGATGCCTTGGGCATCCCCAAGCTTGAGCTTTTGTGTCTCCTTAAATCCTCTCATATCACGGTCTCCCTAAATCTCAAAAGCTTCATCCACACAAAACTCAACAAGGACTCGTGAGATAAGTTAGTATAAACCATTGCCAAAACTTTATCATACTCTACTGTAGAAAATCACTAAAATTATTACTCAACATTGCATACTAATTGCCTCTGCATATTTAATAGTCCTATCCTCAAATAGAATCATTAAAGAAGCAAACATATGCAAACAATGCAAACATAACAACAATCTGCCTAAACAGGACAGTCTATAAAGAATGCAGCAACATCCATACTTCCCTAACTCCAAAAATTATGAAAGAAAATTCCCACTGTAGTAAATTTATCAGATCTTAATATGGAAAAGGTTTCAACATTTTATCACATTCTGACTTTTCTAGGGAATTATTGCAACAGAAGTAAACTTTCTGTTTTCAAATAGCAACATGTGGACTTCTAAAATAGGCATAGTAAAGACTATCAATGCCAACTTTATTGAAATAAAAGATGCAAAACATTTTTATAAATAACAGCAAGAAAATCCTAACAAAATAAATTGACGCTCCAAGCAAAACACATATCATGTGGCGAATAAAAATATAGCTCCAAGTAAAGTTACCGATGAACGAAGACGAAAGAGGGGATGCCTTCTGGGGCATCCCCAAGCTTAGGCTCTTGCCACTCCTTATTCCATATTCCATCGAATCCTTACCCAAAACTTGAAAACTTCACAACACAAAACTTAACAGAAAACTCGTAAGCTCCGTTAGCGAAAGAAAACAAAACACCACTTCAAGGTACTGTAATGAACTCATTCTTTATTTATATTTGTGTTAAACCTACTGTATTATAACTTATCTATGGTTTATAAACTCTTTTACTAGCCATAGATTCATCAAAATTAGCAAACAACACACAAAAAACAGAATATGTCAAAAACAGAACAGTCTGTAGTAATCTATAACTAACGCAAACTTCTGGAACCCCAAAAATTCTAAAATAAATTTCTGGACGTGAGGAATTTATCTATTAATCATCTTCAAAAATAATTAACTAAATATCACTCTCCAATAAAAAATGGCAGCAATTCTCGTGAGCGCTAAAGTTTCTGTTTTTGACAGCATGATCAACAAGACTTTGCCCCAGTCTTCCCAAAGGTTCTACTTGGCACAAACACTAATTAAAAGAATAAAACCACATCTAAACAGAGGATAGATGAATTATTTATTACTAAACAGGAACAAAAAGTAAAGAACAAGAATAGGATTGGGTTGCCTCCCAACAAGCGCTATCGTTTAACGCCCCTAGCTAGGCATGATGATTTCAATGATGCTCACATAAAAGATAAGAATTGTAACATAAAGAGAGCATCATGAAGAATATGACTAGCACATTTAAGTCTAACCCACTTCCTATGTATAGGGATTTTGTGAGCAAACAACTTGTGGGAACAATAATCAACTAGCATAGGAGGGTAAAACAAGCATAACTTTAAGATTTTAAGCACATAGAGAGGAAACTTGATATTATTGCAATTCCTACAAGCATATGTTCCTCCCTCATAATAATTTTCAGTAGCATCATCAATGAATTCAACAATATAACCAGCACCTAAAGCATTCTTTTCATGATCTACAAGCATAGAAATTTTATTACTCTCCACATAAGCAAAATTCTTCTCATTCGGAATAGTGGGAGTATCATAAGAAACTCGAATACTATAAATTGTTTCCACATTAAAAGAGTAATGTTCAGAAAAGGGGTAACCATAATCATGACAAGTTTTATAATTATAATCCTCACTACTTTTTATAGCATATGTATCATCACAATAATTATCATAAGTAGGAGGCATGTTATTATCATTATAAATTTGCATATCAAGACTTGGGATACTAAAAATATCATCTTCATTAAGCGTAGCATCCCCAAGCTTGGGACAAACATTAATTGCAGCAAAAATATTCTCAAAAACATCATCTTCATCAAACATAGCATCCCGAAGCTTGGGCCTTTTCATATTATAAGCATAATCATTATCATCATTAATAGTATGGATAGCGACAATAGTATAGCAATTATCATATTGTTCCAAGCAAGTGCCAAAAAGATTTTCAAGAAGATAAGAAGTATCATTATCTTCCACAATTATATTTTCATGAGGCACAATAGTAATAGGAGCAGCATTTTTTGAGATATATATCTTTTTACCTCTCTTCCTTTTTCTTTTTCTTCTCTTCTTCTTCACCACATCATGTGTGGGTTCAATCCTCTTTTTGGAGGTCCTTATTAATGAGATTGGTTGAATAGGAGGCTCCTCCTCGTTACCTGATTCATCATAAGAAATAATAGGAGGGTATTGGGAAGCCTCTTCCCTTTCATTAGTATTATCTTCATCTTCTATTTCTTTTCTTTTCTTTATGTAGTTGGCAATATAAGGATTTTCAATACAATTCACCGCGCAATACATATAAATTTTCTCTAGATCAAAATCAAGAAATCTATCAAGATTAAACTTTGGAATACCCTTAGTTATACGTATCATTTCCTCATACCCCAAAGAAGACTAAGCTCTTTATGATGCTCAAGGGTAATCAAATTATCGCAATTTTTGGATACGATTCGGTCATGAAACAATTTGCATTGGAGATTTAAATGACCATGTTCATTGCAAAGTTCACAAGGGGCGTGAAATTATTGAATCTTTTAGCACAATCATCAAGACTTTCTTGCAACAATTTAGTTTCTAAGTACTTATGCCTCTTGCAATATCTATCTTCCCTATTTGGTGTGTACTTACAAACCCAATGCACTCCACAAAAATTGACATGTTTATAGGAGACATTTTCATCATAACTAGTGCAATCATCATTAGTATCATGGGTATTCAAAGAATTCGTACTAACAACATTGCAATCATGCTCATCATTCAAATATTTAGTGCCAAATATTTTATAGATTTATTCTTCTAGCACTTGAGCACAATTATCCTTTCCATCAAACTCCCGAAAGATATTAAAAAGGTGAAGCGTATGAGACAAACTCAATTCCATTTTTTTATAGTTTTATTTTATAAACTAAACTAGTGATAAAACAAGAAACTAAAAGACTCGATTGCAAGTTATAAAGATATACCTTCAAGCACTCACCTCCCCGGCAACGGCGCCAAAAAAGAGCTTGATGTCTACTACACAACCTTCTTCTTGTAGACGTTGTTGGGCCTCCAAGTGCAGAGGTTTGTAGGACAGTAGCAAATTTCCCTCAAGTGGATGACCTGAGATTTATCAATCCGTAGGAGGCGTAGGATGAAGATGGTCTCTCTCAAGCAACCCTGCAACCAAATAACAAAGAGTCTCTTGTGTCCCCAACACACCCAATACAATGGTAAATTGTATAGGTGCACTAGTTCGGCGAAGAGATGGTGATACAAGTGGTATATGGATAGTTGATAAAGGTATTTGTAATCTGAAATTATAAAAACAGCAAGGTAGCAAGTGATAAAAGTGAGCATAAACGTTATTGCAATGATAGGAAACAAGGCCTAGGGTTCATACTTTCGCTAGTGTAAGTTCCCTCAATAATAATAACATAATTGGATAACATAACTATCCCTCAACATGCAACAAAGAGTCACTCCAAAGTCACTAATAGCGGAGAACGAACGAAGAGATTATGGTAGGGTACGAAACCACCTCAAAGTTATTCTTTCCAATCAATCTATTGGGCTATTCCTATAAGTGTCACAAACAGCCCTAGAGTTCGTACTAGAATAACACCTTAAGACACAAATCAACCAAAGCCCTAATGTCACCTAGATACTCCAATGTCACCTCAAGTATCCGTGGGTATGATTATGCGATATGCGTCACACAACCGCAGATTCATCTATTCAACCAACACATAGAACCTCAAAGAGTACCCCAAAGTTTCTACCAGAGAATCACGACGAGAACGTGTGCCAACCCCTATGCATAGGTTCATGGGCGGAACCCACAAGTTGATCACCAAAACACACATCAAGTGAATCACGTGATATCCCATTGTCACCACAGATACACACGACAAGACATACATCAAGTGTTCTCAAATCTTTAAAGACTCAATCCGTTAAGATAACTTCAAAGGGGAAAGTCAATCCATTACAAGAGAGTAGAGGGGGAGGAGAAACATAAGATCCAACTATAATAGCAAAGCTCGCGATACATCAAGATCGTGCCAAATCAAGAACACGAGAGAGAGAGAGATCAAACACATAGCTACTGGTACATACCCTCATTCCCGAGGGAGAACTACTCCCTCCTCGTCATGGAGAGCACCGGGATGATGAAGATGGCCACCGAAGAGGGATTGCCCCCTCCGGCAGGATGCCGGAACGGGTCTAGATTGGTTTTTAGTGGCTACGGAGGCTTCTGGCGGCGGAACTCCCGATCTATTGTGCTCCCCGATATTTTTGGGGTATATGGAGATATATAGGCGGAAGAAGTACGCCAGGGGGGGCACGAGGGGCCCATGAGAGTGGAGGGCGCGCCCAGGGGGGTGGGCGCGCCCCCTTACCTCGTGGCCTCCTCGAAGCTTCCCTTACGTGCACTTCAAGTCTTCTGGGCTTCTTTCCTTCCAAAAATGAGTTCCGTGAAGTTTCAGGTCAATTGTACTCCGTTTGATTTTCCTTTTCTTCGAAACCCTAAAACAAGGTAAAAACAGAAACTAGCACTGGTATCTGGGTTAATAGGTTAGTCCCAAAAATGATATAAAAGTGTATAATAAAGCCCATAAACATCCAAAACAGAAGATAATATAGCATGGAGCAATCAAAAATTATAGATACGTTGGAGACGTATCAACGGGGGAGGGGGGCACCCCATAGACACACAAGTTGATCATTGTCTTAGCTGTGTGTGGTGCCCCCCTCCACCATAATCCACCTCGGTTATATCGTCGTAGTTCTTAGGTGAAGCCCTGCGCCGGTAGCATCATCATCACCGTCATCACGCCGTTGTGCTGACGAAGCTCTCCCTCGACACTCAGCTGGATCGAGAGTTCGTGGGACGTCACCGAGCTGAACTGGTGTAGATCGCGGAAGTGCCATACTTCGATACTAGGATCGATCGGATCATGAAGACATACGACTACATCAACCACGTTGTCATAACGCTTCCGCTTACGGTCTACAAGGGTACGTAGACAACACTCTCCCCTCTCATTGCTATGCATCACCTAGATAGATCTTGCGTGTGCGTAGGATTTTTTTTTTGAAATTACTGCGTTCCCCAACAATCCACTCGGTCTTGGATGGATCCCGTCGAGTGAACTCTTAAACCAGTGGGGGCACGCCAAGTGTACCCACTGGGTGTAGTCCCCGAGACTGCGGTTGACTGTGGGCAGTCGGTGGGGGTTTGAGAATCAATGTTGAAGTTGCTTTTCTCATTTTTTGGGTGACTGAGCTAACCAAGTCGAGTACCAAACTGAACCAGTGGGGGCATGCCAAGTGCACCCACTAGGTGCTGTCCCCGAGACTACTGTTGAATGTTTGATTCTGTAGTAGTCTTAGAACTCTTTTTTTTGTAATATCCTGAACTTGTACTTCATCATTCGGGAGCAAGTAATCTTCATTGCTGTCGAATTACATATCTTATTCGCTGACTTCAGATATCCTGTGAGCTCATATCCCAATTTGCTGATTTTGAGAGGAAGCAGATCCAACTCAATCTTGACCTGGACTTGGCCAAGCAGAACTTGCAGAAGGCTAAGGACGAAACAACTGGTATGGAAGGTAAGAGCTTGCCGACTGTGAGATTGGACTGTCTCCCATGTCATCTTTCCTTTCTTCTTTCTGAACCGAGTGTTGTTATTTTTTCTAGAGAAAATGAGGCAGGCTCTGGCACAGAAGGACCTTGATCTTGCAGCAGGACAGAAAGAAGCGCAAGAGAAAACAACACTTGCTGACAAGAAGCTGGCTTCAGTCGGGAAGTTAGAAGAAGATAATGCCATGCTGAAGACTGCTCTTGGAGAAGCCAACAAGGAAGTGACACGTATGAAGAAGGACAAGGTAGCCCTGAACGACAAGATTGAAGATCTCTCTCGGAAGAGGGACGAGCTGGATGTTTATCTGGGGGGACTTGCCAAGAAGTTGTTCCTTATGCTTGAAGGTATTTTCTTCTGCTCGACTGGTTTCTCTTGACAGTTGTTGATTCTTCACACAGCTCGTCAAGTCATTATTTTGATATGCTATGCAGAATTTTGCCAAAACTTCAAAGAAGAGACTGGGCAGATTGAAACGAGCTTGGACCCCATCAACTCTCCTATTAAGGATGATGCTGCCATGAACGTACTCCGACTGGAATCTTGCCTTGCCAGCGTCATGGACTATCTGGCTCGACTGAAGGTGGTGGAGCTCTGGCCGAAGGAGAGATTCCAGAATGACCTCGAGTCTCAGATGATTCGACTCAACGAGATCCCCGGTCGAGTGCAGGCATGGAAGAAGTCATCCGCCCGATGTAGTGCTGATGTGGCTCTATCTCTGGTTCGCGTTCATTGCAAAGAGGCCAAGGAAGAGAAGCTAGCAGAGCTCAAGGTCGCCAACACCAAGCATCGCCAATTCCACTCCTTCGTGGAGACCTTCATTGAAGTAGCCACTCTCATTGTAGACGGAATTGACCTGGACGAATTCATCGAGCTTGCCAGCCCTCCTCCCGCGGAGTGAACAAACTTTATGCCTTAGTTAAATTTGCCTCGGAATGTCGAGTGATTTTGTAACCATTAAAGCTCCTTCGGGCCTAATGCCCGAGCACTTTTATCTGCAGTTCTGAACCTCACGAGACTTATTCTGGACTTAGCTTTTCTTTGAATATGTTTGTCTTCACCTTTGCTGTTTTTGAATCGTCTGACTCTGAGTGAAACTTGATTCTTCACTCGGAACTGCCATTGAATTTGTGATGCAGCTCTGACGAAAGGGTTGTGGGCATGAGCATTAGGTGCCGCACACGACCTGCACATCGTCATCTTTGTAGATCAGGATGGAGCGCACGTCGTACTTGTGATGCAGCTCTGTCGAGTGGGTCATGGACAAGAGCACTAGGTGCTATGCACGACCTGCACTTTGTCGTCCTTGCAGATCGGGATGGAGTGCACATTGTACTTGTGATGTAGCTCCGTCGAGTGGGTCATGGACAAGAGCACTAGGTGCTATGCATGAGCTGCACTTCATCGTCCTTGCGGATTGGGATGGATCACACATTGTACTTGTGACGTAGCTTCGTCGAGTGGGTCATGGACAACAACACTAGGTGTTGTGCACGACCTGAACTTCGTCATCCTTGCAGATCAGGATGGAGCACACATTTTACTTGTGACGCAGCTCCGTCGAGTGGGTCATGGACAAGAGCACTAGGTGCTGTGCACGACCTGCCCTTTGTCATCCTTGCGGAATGGGATGGAGCGCTCATTGTACTTGTGACTCGGCCATCAGGAGTGGTTTTTAACTTAGGCGAGTTCAAGACTGCAGCTAAGCCTCCGAGTGAGAGAGTTTCTCTTCACTCGATAGGATTTTTAAAACTTAGGCGAGTACGGGACTGCAGCTAAGCCCCCGAGTGGGAGGATTGCTCTCACTCGGTAGGATTTTAGAAACTTAGGCGAGTACGGGACTGCAGCTAAGCCCCCGAGTGGGAGGATTTCTCTCCACTCGGTAGGATTTTAGAAACTTAGGTGAGTACGGGACTGTAGCTAAGCCCCCGAGTGGGAGGATTGCTCTCCACTCGGTAGGATTTTAAAAACTTAGGCGGGTACAAGACTACAACTAAGCCCCCGAGTGGGAGGATTGCTCTCCACTCGGTAGGATTTTAAAAACTTAGGCGAGTATGGGACTGCAGCTAAGCCCTCGAGTGGGAGGATTGCTCTCCACTCGGTAGGATTATAAAAACTTAGGCGAGTACGAGACTGCAGCTAAACCCCCGAGTGGGAGGATTGCTCTCCACTCGGTAGGATTTTTAAAAGTTAGGCGAGTACGGGACTGCAGCTAAGCCCCCGAGTGGGAGGATTGCTCTCCACTCGGATAGGATTTTAGAAACTTAGGCGAATTAGGTTCGCGACTAAGCCCCCGAGTGAGAGGATTTCTCACCACTCGGAGTAGTTTTGAAACTTAGGCGAATCAGGTTTGTGGCTAAGCCACCCACCGGTTTTTTTGAACACATGCATATGCAATAACGATCATTTAAGAGACTCTAAAACTGCGTCTTTGATTATCAATCAAAAAGGTACTTCTTATTACATCTCATCAGTCTGAACGTTCAAGTGTGAAAATGGCAGAGTAGCTCCGCATTCCAAGCGCGCGACTCATCTTTCTTGTGTTCCACATTGTAGAGGTGATATGCTTTGTTGTGGAGCACCTTGGTGATGATGAAGGGACCCTCCCAAGTAGGAGCAAGCTTGTGAGGCCGTTGCTGATCCACTCGGAGCACAAGGTCTCCTTCCTAAAATGCTCGACCTCTTACGTTTCTAGCATGGAATTGACAAAGGTCTTGCTGATAAATGGTCGACCGGATCAAGGCCATATCTCTCTATATCTTCTTCTAGAAGGTCAACAACATCTTACCGAGCCTGCTCTGCTTCAGTTTCTGAGAAAAATTCCACTCGAGGTGCATTGTGAAGCAAATCACTTGGCAGCATGGCTTCAGCCCCATAGACCATGAAAAAAGGAGTCCGACCAGTCGACCGATTTGATGTTGTTCTCAATCCCCAAAGGACTGATGGTAACTCATCTATCCAAGCTCCTGTTGCATGCTTGAGGTCACGCATCAGCTAGGGTTTCAGACGAGGATCAAACCATTTGCTCTCTCTGCCCGCCCATTCGACTGCGGATGCGCGACGGACACATAGTTGACCCGAGTTCCTTGGGAGGTGCAGAATGCTCTGAACTCATTAGAATCAAAGTTGGAGCCGTTATCTATGATAATACTGTGAGGGATTCCATATCTGAACGTCAGTTCTCTGGTGAAACTGATAGCAGTTCTTGAGTCAAGATTCTTGATAGGCTTGGCTTTGATCCATTTGGTAAACTTGTCGACTGCTACAAGCAAATGTGTGAAACCACTTTTGTTGGTCCTCAGGGGTCCAACCATATCCAATCCACGAGTGGAATGGTCTTCAAGGCTGATGCAGGATTGTGGGTCATGTTGGAGTAGAACTAACAGCCTTCACACTTGTCAACTATTTCTTTTGCCATCTCGTTTGCTCATGGCCAATAGAATCCCGCTCGGTATGCTTTGGCTATGATGGTCCGAGAGGGCATGGTGACCATAGGTCCCTGAGTGGATATCATTGAGGATCATTCGACCTTCTTCTGGCGTGATGTATCGCTAAGCAACTCTAGTAACACTCTCCCTGTAAAGTTGACCACCTATCATGGTAAAGGTTTTGGATCGATGGACAATCTGACAGGCCTCATATTCGTCCTCTGGAAGCTCCCTTCTGAGCAGATACACAATATACGACACTCTCCAGTCGGGAGTGAAGACCAAAACCTCCATGGTCAAGTTGACCACGGCTGGGATTTCAACTTCAGTCGGATCTGTGGAACTTTTCGGTTGTGGGGCTCTTTTGTGAAAGGATCTTCTTGAACTGACGGGGTGTGAAGATGCTCCAAGAACACATTGCTGGGAATGGGCTCCCACTTGGAACCTATCTTCACCAAGTCATCGGCAGCTTGATTTTTGAGTCGGGGTATGTGGTGGAGCTCTAACCCTTCAAACCTATTTCCCAACTTCCTCACTGCATTGCAATAGCCAGTCATAGCTGGGCTCCTGATGTCCCACTCCTTCATCACTTGATTGACCACTAAATCTGAGTCGCCATAAACCATTAGGCGACGGACGCCGAGTGAAATGTCCATACGCAACCCGTACAGAGGTGCCTCATATTCAGCTTCACTATTGGAGGAATCAAAGTGAATCTGGAGAACATAACTAAGTTTATTGCCTCGCGGGGATACCAGTACTATGCCAGCACTAGAACCATTCAGCATCTTGGACCCATCAAAGAACATAGCCCAATGTTCTGAGTGAATCTGAGTCGGTTGTTGCTGCTCGCTCCACTCGGCGAGGAAATCTGCTATTGCTTGGGACTTGATTGCCTTCTTTGCCTCAAACTTGATATCCAAAGGAAGGAGTTCAATCGCCCACTTCGCCACTCGACCAGTTGCGTCTCTGTTGTTCATAATTTCTGACAATGGAGCATCACTGACGACTGAAACCGAGTGATCCGAGAAGTAATGTGCAACTTTCTTTGTAGTCAAATAAATTCCATAAACGAGCTTCTGATAATGCGGATATATCTGCTTGGACGGAGTTAAGACTTCAGAAATATAATACACTAGGCATTGAACTTTGTAGGCTTTGCCTTCTTCCCGCTTGACCATGAGCACTGTACTGACAACTTGTCCAGTGGCTGCAATATAAAGCAGTAAAGGCTCTTTGCTGATTGGGGCAGCAAGCACCGGCTGGGTGGAAAGCAGGGCTTTGAGCCCTGCAAATGCTGCGTCAGCTTCATGAGTCCACTCGAACTTGTTAGATTTCTTCATCAGTCGGTAAAGAGGCAATGCCTTTTCACCGAGACGAGAAATGAATCGGCTCAATGTAGCCAAGCAACCAGTAAGCTTCTGAACATCATGCACATGCACATGGCGTTTCATTTGGAGGATGGCACCAAATTTTTTTGCGTTTGCATCGATCCCTTGTTCAGAAACGAGAAAACCGAGTAACTTTCCTATTGGGACTCTGAATGTGTACTTTGATAGATTAAGCTTGATATCATATCTTCTCAGATTGGCAAAGGTTTCGGCAAGGTCAGTCAGTAGGTTGGAACCTTTACGTGACTTGACCACGATGTCATCCATTTATGCTTCCACATTCCGACTGATTTGAGTGAGCAGGAACTTCTGAATCGTGTGCATGAATGTGGCACAAGAATTCTTGAGACCAAAGGGCATGGTAACATAGCAAAAGCATTCGAAAGGGGTGATGAGAGCTATTTTTATTTCGTCGGGGCCATACAGTCAGATCTGATGGTACCCAGAATAAGCCTCCAAGAAGGACAAACGCTCACATCCCGCAGTCGAGTTGACAATTTGATCGATGCGGGGTAGAGGGAAATGATCTTTCGGGCAGGTCCGATTGATATGCTTGAAGTTGATACACATGCGAAGTGAATCATATTCCTTGGGGACCATGACAACATTAGCGAGCCACTCGGAGTGGTATATCTCGCGGATGAACTCAGCTGCCAGAAGCCAAGCCACCTCTTCACCAATTGCCTTCCTCTTCTCCACGGCGGACCGATGGAGATGCTCTTTGACAGGTTTTGCTTTCGGGTCGACTCGCAAATGGTGCTCAGCCAGTCCCCTGGGTACACCTGGCATGTCAAAAGGCTTCCATGCAAAGATGTCCCAGTTCTCACAGAGGAACTAGATGAGCGCTTCTTCCTATTTGCTGTCGAGTGTAGTTGAGATATGAGTCGGAGCAGCATTAGGATCGGTCGGGTGAATGTGAACTTGGTTTGTTTCACCATACGACCGAAATGCAGATTCTGAAGCAGGCTTCTTGGCACATAACGAATCACTCATATCTGTGTTTTTCTGGTATTCTTGCATTTCCACTACTGCCATTTGTTCATCAGCAATCTTCAAGCCCTTCTTGAAACACTCCTTCGCTCTCTGCCGATTACCAGTGATCGTGATCACACCCTTGGGACCAGGCATCTTTAGCCTGAGGTATATGTAACATGGTCGAGCCATGAAGCGGGCATATGCAGGCCTGCTCAGAATAGCATGATAAGCATTGTGAAAATCCACAATTTCAAATGTCAAGTTTTCTTTGTGATAATTCTTCAAATCACCGAAAACCATGTCAAGAGTGATCTGGTCGAGTGAATCAACTTTCTACCCAGGGATGACACCGTGGAAGTGCATATTGCTTTCACTGAGCTTGGACATCGGGATGCCCTTCTCTAGGAGAGTCTCAGCATACAAAATGTTCAAGCCACTCCCACCATCCATCAGAACTTTGGTCAACCGAGTGCCCCCAACGACTGGGTCGACCACCAATGCTTCCTGCCCTGGGGTAGCAATGCGTGCCGGATGGTCAGATTGGTCGAATGTAATGGGAGTCTTCGACCACTTCAAATATGTTGGCGTTGCTGGGGCAACCATGTTTACTTCTCTGTTGATGACCTTCAATCGACTTTTGCTCTCAACGTCAGCTAAAATCACCAAAGTGGCATTGATGTTGGGGAAACCACCGTCCTCCTCTTTGTCTTCATCCTTACCAAATTCCTTCTCTTTCTCACTGGGCTGGTGTCGGTGTAAAAACCGGCAGATCTCGGGTAGGGGGTGCCGAACTGTGCGTCTGAGGATCGAAGGTAGCAGGAGACAGGGACACGGTGTTTATCCAGGTTCGGGCCCTCTTGATGGAGGTAATACCCTACTTCTTGCTTGATTATCTTGGATGAATATGGGGTTTACAAGAGTTGATCTACCTCGAGATCGTAATGGCTAAACCCTAGACGTCTAGCCTGTATGATTATGATTGCCTCTATGGACGAAACCCTCCGGCTTATATAGACAGCGGGGGGACCTAGGGTTGTATAGAGTCGGTTTACAAAGGAAGGAATCTTCATATCCAAACACCAAGCTTGTCATCCACGCAAAGGAGAGTCCCATCCGGACATGGGAGGAAGTCTTCTATCTTGTATCTTCACGTCCCATTAGTCCGGCCCCCGTCACATAGCTCGGACACCCGAGGACCCCTTAATCCAGGACTCACTCAGTAGCCCCCGAACCAGGCTTCAATGATGATGTGTCCAGCGCGTAGATTGTCTTCGGCATTGCAAGGAGGGTTCCTCCTCCGAATACTTCAAAGCATCTGACCCGAATAATTATACTTGGCTTTTCATTTAATGTCATACCCTTCAGCTTCCGCGCCTCCGTTGCTTCTTCTTCCACGTGTCGAGCGAATACAAAAGGTCAGAGTATTCTTTGCACATAACACCCTGGCCATGTTAAAAAGGTGTCTATTTAAAGGGATTGGATCTTAGATCCCATTCCACACCATGCAGAAAATCCTTAGAGCTCGCTAGGAGAAACCATTCAAACATGGCTAGCGCTCCCAGTTCTTCCTCCCGCCCTCATGGCTCCGAAAAAGGCGATTGGCAGAGATGTTCACTATCCCATGACCAGCTGGTTAAGCTTTAAATGCAGGGATTGCTTCCCCCCGCGGATCTAGTCCCCGTTCGGGCAGGATTAACCTCCTTCATTGGCGAAGCCCTGGCAGAAAATTCCCCCAATCCAACCAGGGGGAACGAGTGTGCTTCATCTCCTTTTTATTAAGAGGCGTCGGATTTCCAGTCCACCCTTTCCTCCGAGGTCTCCTGGAGTACTTCGGCCTCCAACTGCACAATCTTACGCTGGCCTCTATCCTGCACATTGCGGGTTTTATCGATCTTTGCGAGCTATTCCTCGGCTGCGAGGCCCATTTTGAGTTATGGAGGAAAGCTTTTCTGCCTCGTCCCTCGCACCCAAAAGGGATCTATATTCGAGGTTGGCAGCGCCGAGATATGGCGCATAGCCGGGACCGGATACCTGTCCGGCACACCAAGAAGGCGTCCGAAGAGTGGCCCTTGGAGTGGTTTTATATTGAAGATGTTGCTCTCCCCGACCCAGTCCAAATGGGCCTTCCCGGATTTTCCAGCGCTCCATTGAGGAAACTCCACAGCTGGCGCCCTCGGAGCCTCGAGGAGGAAGATAGCGCGGAAGTTTAACAATTAATGGGCAAGATAAGGACACTCGCCTAGTCTGGATTATCAATAATCGAGGTAATGGCAACTTCATAGCGCGAGGCGTTCAACCACTCCAATTCAGAGGGCTCCCTATGTGGCATTACAACGGGGAAGATGACGCCTCACGTTGTGGGACGAAAGGGCCTGGACACCCCTGCCGCCCTGGCCATGATATTGACCGATCTGTACAAAGGAGAGAAAGAGGAATTTACTCATCTTAAGCGCTGAGAGGGATTCTCCATGTACAATCCCCCTAAGTGGGTAAGTTTTAATCCCACCACCTTACCCAATCCTCTCCTTGAGTCATGTTTAATTGACATTACCCCATCCATTTTTAATAGGAATGACGACAGGTTATCGCGGGGATCCATAGCCCCGCTCCACAGCTGGAGAACCATAACCGGGACCTTGATCCCGGATTCGAAGAGGATCCGGACATATTTGTAGAGCTCAAGGAGGGAGGCTTCTACCAGGCAAGCTATGATGGCACAGAATGAGGGAGGCTTCTACCAGGACGTAGGGTTTTACCTCCATCAAGAGGGCCCGAACCTGGGTAAAACATCGTGTCCCCTGCCTCTTGTTACCATACGGCCTAGACACACAGTTCGGGACCCCCTACCCGAGATCCGCCGGTTTTGACACCGACATTGGTGCTTTCATTGAGAGTTCCGCTGTGCCGTTGCCACCAGGAAGGATGTCTCATCCCGTCTTTAAAGACGGCACTGTTGCTGAGGGAGCTTTGGCTATCGGCCAAACTCTCCGACTAGGTGGTTTTCTTATGACCGCCTGTTCGGCCGCTGCGCCGATGATGACTTCTCGGGTCATCGAAAGCAATCTTCACGTCAACATGGAACTCGCCGAGCAGTTAGATCCAATGGAGCTCTCTTCCCTGAACGAGCTCTTGGATCGCATTGCCGCCCAGGGAATTGCTACAGACTACGATCAGATTGGGCCTAAACCCGATCTGAGAGAGATCAACTCTCCCCAGGTCACCCGTCAGGTTGCAGTGGTGGAGGAACAATGCGACAACCCTTCATCTATCTTAAGGACTAGCTATGTACGGATTCCCGATCCCTCGAAGTCGGATACCCGCGGAGGGGAGGACGTCACTCAAAGCCTGAACCTAGAATCAGGCAGCGGGCTAGATTTATCGGAAAACATCCAAGAATCCAAACTTTTGAGTTCGGAAACTCCTTGGCCCCTGAGTCTCAGATTAGGTGAGGATTCAGATTCAATTCCACCCACCCACCCAAACATACGCGATCTATCCCAAATTAGGCAAGAGCCCAAAGAAACAGTACAACATTACTAGGCCAGATTCCTCCTGGTCATGAACAGGATAAAGGACTGCCACGAGGAAGACGCAATTTCATTCTCCTACAATAATTGCACGGACAAGGGAATCCTCAACGCCATAAGTCACCGCAAAATTACACGCTTTGCCGACTTGGTGTCCATAGTACGAAAGTACTGTGCGATGGAAAGCGCCTGGAAAACCGAAATAAAATTTTGGGATAATCCGGCCCTGAATACAAACCCACTCCGAAATAAAAGGGTGCATTATCACAATACACCTGGGTTAACTACCAAAAAGCAAAAGCCCTCTACGGGGCAAGGAACCGTACTGGAGTGATGGCTCAACGGACCCTGCAAAATTCATAGTACAGCGGATGCAATACCAACGCATAGCCTTAGAGCATGTTGGATACTCCGGCAGGTGGCCCAAAGTGGTGAGGATCTACTGCTCCCAAATACCACAGAGCACCATCCCATGGACAACAATACAGTGTTAGTGGTCTTTGAGACCTTCGCGTCAAATAATAGACGCAAGCGAACACTCCGCAGCATGGCTGAAATCTGCCACATAGCAGAAATAAATCCTTGGAGTGACATGGCTATTACCTTCAATGCCAGTGACGAACCCAAATTCCGAACAGCCCGAGCACCAGCCGCACTGGTCCTCAGTACAATTGTGGACGGCTTTCGACTCACCAAGGTACTCATGGACGGCGGCAGCAGATTAAACCTCATCTATGAGGAAACTCTTCAAAAGATGGAAATAGACTGGAGCCGCATTGAGCAAAGTAGCACAACCTTTAGAGGAATCATCCCCAGTCGGGAAGCACGCTGTGCAGGGAAAATCACACTAGATGTGGTATTCGGCACACCGGATAATTACAGGTCCGAAGAAATTACATTCCAAGTGGCCCCATTCAGCAGTGGATACCACGCTCTATTAGGGCGGGAGGCGTTTACAATCTTACAAGCCATACCCCATTACAGGTACATGAAGCTCAAAATGCCTAGACCCAACGGAACCATCACTCTTGCTAGTGATCCGAACATAGCACTCTGCGCCGAAAATAAGACAGCTGCACTGGCCCTTGAGGCACTATCCGAAGCCCTAGCGGCCGAGAAACTAACTGCGCTGTGCTCCATGGTGAACAGGGACGACGTGATACTCGATAAAAGATCCAAGTCCACCTCCTTTAAACTGGCGGACGAAATAGTCAAATTCCAAGTCCATCCAACGGACCCTACAAAAACAACTTCCATCGGGGCACAATTAAACCCTGATATCGATGCCGCACTGAGAGAGTTCCTACGCGAGAACTGGGACATTTTTTCCTGGCACCCTTTAGAGATGCCAGGAATCCCACGCATGATGGCTGAGTACAGCCTAAATATCCTAAAAGGATTCAAGCTAGTCAAGCAGGCTCTTCGACGTTTCTCCGAACCTAAGAGACAAGCCATGGGAGAGGAACTAGCCAAGCTATTGGAGGCCGGATTCATCAGAGACATAAAACATCCGGACTGGCTAGCAAACCTGGTGATGGTACCAAAGAAGGAGAAACCCTGGCGCTTGTGCGTCGATTTTAAGGACCTTAACAAGGCCTGCCCAAAGGATCCCTTCCACCTCCCCCGCATCGATCAAATCATCGATACTACCGCAGGACACGATTCATTGTGTTTCCTCGACGCATACTCCAGCTACCATCAAATTAAAATGGCAGAGCCAGACCAAGCCGCAACGGCATTCATCACACCATACGACCCATTCTGCTTCAACACAATGCCCTTTGGGCTCAAAAACGCCGGCGCAACATATCAGCGCATGATTCAGACATGTCTAGCAAACCAGATCGGCAAAACAGTGGATGCATACGTAGATGATGTGGTCATTAAAACCAAGCATGTCGAAACTCTAGTAGACGACTTGAGGCTCACATTCGACAACCTCCGAACATATGACATCAAGCTCAATCCGGAAAAGTGCGTTTTCGGCATACCAGCCGGAAAGCTCCTGGGATTCATTGTCTCCAGTAGAGGTATTGAAGCTAATCCGGCCAAAATCCGAGCGTTGTCACAGTTGGCTACCCCAACAGACCTCAAACAAATACAAAAATTGACTGGATGCGTGGCGGCTCTAAGTCGCTTTATCTCCCGCTTGGGAGAAAAGGCATTACCCCTTTATTGCCTCCTCCGGTGCACCAAACACTTCGAGTGGACGGATGCCGCCACAGCCGGACTCAACGAAATAAAAGCCATATTGGCAACAAACCCAGTCCTGGCCACACCAAACATTGGCGAACCAATGTACTATACATTGCGGCAACTCATCAAGTAGTAAGCGCAGTGCTCGTCGTCGAGCGAGAAGTGGACGGACACAAATTACCCCTTCAAAAGCCGGTTTACTATGTGTCCACTGTCCTTACTCCATGCAAATCACGGTACCCGCATTATCAAAAGATAGCATACGCGGTATTTATGGCATCCCAGAAGCTGCGACACTACTTTCAAGAGTGTTCGATAACGGTAGCCTCGGAAGTACCACTTAATGATATTATAAACAACTGCGACGCGACGGGCCGGATTGCCAAATGGGCCATTGAGCTCCTCCCATTCGACATAACTTATAAGCCACGGCGAGCTATTAAGTCGCATGTTTTGGCTGACTTCATCGCTGAGTGGACGGAAGTCGAACTCCCTAAAGAGTACGACACATATTCAAATTGGATCATGCACTTCGACGGCTCCAAAATGTTGGGTAGTCTAGGGGCTGGCGTCGTTTTGACGTCCCCAACAGGAGATATCATTCAATACGTACTACAGATAATGTATACGGACTCCAACAACGCAGCCGAATATGAGGCCCTTCTACATGGTCTCCGGATGGCAGTATCCATGGGCATTCAACGCCTAGAGGTGCTCGGGGATTCGAACCTCGCGATATCACAAATAAATGGGGACTTTGATGCCAAGGATCCGAAAATGGCAGCTTATCGCAATGCCGTCTTAAAAATGTCAGCTCGGTTCGAGGGCTCGAATTTCACCATGTGGCTCGGGAAAACAATCAGGCGACGGATATCCTCGCCCGCATCGGCGCAAAACGCGACACGGTCCCTCCCAACATATTTCTGGAAAGGCTCTTCAAGCCATCCATAGCATGGGAAGGGGACACCGGTAACAACAGTCCGGACCCGGCCAAAATACCCGATACCAAACTCTCTGACACAATTGGAGGCTCCGCCACCGAAATAACACATTCAGCCCATGAAATAATGGCCATTATTACCCCGTGGACAGAACCATTCCTGGCCTACCTAACTAGACAGGAACTTCCGGAGGACCAAAATGACGCACGCTGCATAGTGCGGAGATCCAAGGCCTACAGGGTCCATGAGGGAGAATTGTACAAAAAAAGCGCTACCGGAGTCCTTCAAAGGTGCATCTCCGAAGAGGAAGGGCGGAACCTTTGGGCAAAAATTCACGCCGGACTCAGCGGTCATCACGCCGCAGCCCGAGCTCTTGTAAGCAAGGCCTTCCATACAAGATTCTATTGGCCAACGACCCGGGCAGATGCACAGGACTTGGTTCAATGTTGCGCCAGTTGCAACCTCTTTGCAAATCAAAGCCACATGCCACCCACCGCCCTCCAAACATCCCCATTACATGGCCCTTCGCGGTCTGGGGGCTTGACATGGTTGGACCCCTTAAAGGGGGAACCCACAAGAAAAAATACTTATTGGTCATGGTGGATAAATTCACCAAATGGATAGAGGCTAAACCGGTTAAAACAGCCGAATCCGGACCGGTGATAGATTTCATATCCGGGGTTGTACACCGTTACGGCGTCCCCCACAGCATCATCACTGATAACGGCACGAACTTCACGGTCGACGAGGTAAAACTCTAGTGTAGCAAAATGGGCATCAAGCTCGATTATGCTTCAGTCTATCACCCACAAACCAACGGTCAAGTCGAACGAGCAAATGGTCTTATAATGAGCGGCATTAGACCCAGATTAGTGCGCTCCTTAACGGAGTCTGACACGCACTGGGTAGAGGAGCTCGACTCCGTACTCTGGAGGCTGCGGACCACGCCGAATCGTAGTACCGGATATACACCATTTTTTATGGTGTACGGCGCAGAGGCAGTCCTGCCCTGTGACATAATTCATGACTCACCTCGAGTGCGCATGTAGGAATAAAGAGAAGCCGAGCTCGATCGGCAGGACAGTCTGGACACCTTGGAGGAAGAGCGCGACGTAGCCAAAGCCCGTTCCGCATTTTACCAGCAACAGGCTCGCAGATACCAAAGAAGAGAAGTACGGGCCAAAACTTATAACGTTGGAGAACTAGTTCTACGACTGCTGGATAAGAAAAAGAACAAGCTCGAGCCCAAATGGGAAGGTCCCTTCATTATCGACCAAGTTCTGACCGGTGGAGCGTACTGACTGCGGGATGCATCGACTAGTCGACTCGAGCCGAACCCATGGAACGCAGCCAGGCTTCGAAGATTCTACGCCTAGCACCGGACTCTATGTTAGTCCCCTCCCTTTGTTCATTTTCTGCATATGCATCATCTGTCTTGTTTCCCTTTCTTTCTTTTATTTCTCTAGGCCTTCAAGGGTCACCTTGTGCCTGACTCATACATTACAGATGCGCTAGCCGCACTCTTCATACCTGGGGGCTTTTTTCATAGAAGCTTAAATTATTTACCTGGGCCTCACGCCCAACACAAGTGTTATACTTCCGCATGTACCTTTTTTCACCATTATATGCATCGATATGACTTAAGTTTTAGCCAAGCTGGGTTGCATGGCTCTTGTATTTATGCCCTACATTCCCGTTAATTCGGCTAGGGCATAAGGGGAGCACCTCTGCGATTGTTACCGCCGGGTCAGCCGGACGTGTACCTCAGATTGGGTGAAGCCGAAAGCTAGCGTTCTTAAGGGAAATATTCGGTCGGTGAACAAAAGATGACTTTTATTTATTATCCATATCTGCCCCCAAATGCTTTTTCTGCACTTCTTGTCGCAGTCCGGACATGCACTTTAGGGCATGCTTACCCAGGGAAAGGAACCCTTAACGGAACTATTCACCCTGGAAGATGTTTCTTACTACCCATGTAATATAACATAACTAGTTGGGCACTTGTCTGATAAAGCACTAATGACCCCTACGACTGGTCTCCATGCATGCCTCGGTTCTTACATAACTGAGAGGGTGTTCGGATACACTCCGGACCGTCGGGTCCCGAGGTCGAAGCGAAAAGGTCCGCCACGACAAACGATCTACAATTCGGCTAGAAGGCATTATACATGTCACTTTAAAATTACATAGTCAATTTGACTGGCTGAATTCCTCTTCAATACCATCCAAAAGGCTATCTAGTCTACAGTCCTGTTGGGAATACTTTGCGGCCAATTCTACTTGACCGTACACTAAGCTCACAGGGATCTCCTTCCCATCGGTCCCCATAGGTCCGACTTCAGCCATGTGGTTCAGGTCAGCCTTCGTGTACCGTGTCTTCACCATTGCCCAGGCTTCCCTGGCGCCCTGACGGCAGGCCGATATCTTCCATAATCGGAAGCGCCGTCGCGCTCCCTTTAGCTTTTCTGCAAGCTCTCCAAGGCCTTCGGGTATGGAGACGGATGGCCACAAGGCCTGGGCGACGCCTTGCATCACCTGCCGAACTCGTTCGTGCAGCTGTGAGAGCTCGGGAACAAGGTCACCCGTTCAACCGGGAATTTCCTCGGCAGGATGACCTGTTAGCATACCTACAGACATAACTCTATCAGCCAGCTTCATCGCTGAACTGTTTTCTAAAGTTCGTTCAAGCACTTACTAAATATGCCGCGTCGAAGCCACCGATTTTCCTTAACAGAGTCTGACAGTTGGGCACGAACATCTTGTAGTTCCACGCCCAGCTTGGTGTTGGCATCTTGGAGACCATTTTTTCTGCCTCACCCTCGTAAGCACGTTCTCACCGGCCTTCAGCTGGCGTTGGAACTGTTGCTTATCCGGATTTACTCCAGTGTCATCTGCAATTTTATCGTCAGATTTGCATACACGCCGCATTCTATATGATACTTATCATTTGAAGGATATGTTACCAAAGGGTGTCTCTTTGGGCTCCCCTGCTGCGGCCAGTGCGACCTGAAGTTGGGCTTGACACTCTTCCAGCTCCTGGGACAGTTGAGTAATCTTTTCTGTAAGAACCTGCATAACAAATGCTCCTTAAATCAGTTATCCTAACTATTTCAAGTCTCAAGGGCTACTGATATATATAATCACCAAATTTTCTCACACGTATGTCTTTTACATACTGCTCCGTGGCTCTGGCTAGACCATTTTGAGCGGCACGGAGGTGCGCGTCTCCCGAGTTTAAGGCATCCAATGCCTCTTGGGAGAAACAAGCGTCACGAAGAACAGTCCGGCAACGCCTGTGGTCCATGGAACTTTCCACCTCGGAATGGGTGGCGGACAGTTTATCCGCATCCTCTGTCGGAGGAGCACCCGGCGCACGCCTTGTATTCGTTCCCGCCTCCGAATCTGGCCTTGGAGCCTGGCTTGTGGAGGCGCGATTGGTAGCCTCTCTGGGTATAGTCCGGCGAGCGCTCTTTTTCCTGAAAAGAAGGCATGGGCGTTAATATGCCTCCGAGAATAATGTCTTGCAATAAAGACGGCGCGCCGTACCGCTGCGCCGGTGTCTCAATCCAGACTGTGGGTCTTTTCAGCCTGCCTGGCCTCGCGGCCCCTTGTTGGCCAGTTGCCGCAGGCTCGGCCTTCTGCCTCGAGGACCTCCCCTGCAAAACACGGCTGTTATACGGCGATCAAAAACACACAAGGACGGATCCCTTTTTGAAGTGCTGGGACTTCGGTCTCAGTCACCTGTGAGGTTGGAACTAGCCCAGGGTAATCGACCGTAATGGCCACCAAGGCATTATCATTGCTCGATTGGTAAAACACCCCATCGATCAGCTCCACAGATATGTCCGGATCCTCTTGGTAGGCCAGGTCGAGGGACCGTCCAGGGTCCTCTGGTTGTGGAGGGGGGTTGTTTATCTCCCTTATAGCCTGGCGTAGTTCCTGCGTAGAAATCAATAGACTGAGTACTTAAGTGCGGAAATATGAAACGGATGGGCGAGAAAAAGTCTTCGCTTACCCAGCTCGGAGGATTGTACATAGAAAATCCGCCCTGCGGGTTGACATGAAGGAATTCCTCCTCTTCTCCCTTGTACAAAGTGGATAAGATCTTTATTAGATCAGCAACCGATCCCGGCCCTTTACGGTCGTAGCGGTTGGCGTCATCCTCCCCGTTGAAATCCCACATGGGGTGGCCTCTATACTGAAGCGGCTGCACCCCCCGCATGATACATATGGCCATGACCTCGATCATGGTCAATCCGGATCGAGCTAAAAAACTTATCCGGCTCATCAGGTAAAGAACGTCCCTGTCGTCTTCCTCCAGGGAGCTCCGTGGACGCCAGCTCCGGTGCTTCTTCAAAGGGGCGTTGTCGAACTCAGGAAGGCCGATCCGAATAGGATCTGGGAGGGGGACGTCTTCTATATAATACCATTCTGAAGGCTAGTCTTCGGACGTCTTCTTTGGGGTTCCGGACAGGTATCCGGTCCCGGCAATACGCCACACTTTGGCTCCGCCCACTTGATATATTGACCCCTTCTGAGAACGGGGCACAAGGCAGAACAGCTTCTTCCACAGAGCGAAATGAGCCTCACAGCCTAAGAACAACTCGCAAAGGGCTACGAATCCCGCGATATGCAACATGGAGGCAGGCGTAAGGTTGTTCAACTGGAGGCCGTAGAACTCTAGGAGCCCCCGGAGAAACGGATGAATTGGGAATCCGAGCCCTCTTACCAAATAAGGGACAAGGCATACCCGCTCTCCCTTGGAGGGATTGGGAAGGCTCTCCGCTTGCTCTCCGCCATTATAGGTGTCGAGCCCAGCTCGAACCGGGACCATGTACGTTGGGGGAAGAAATCCCTTGGTCTGAAGCATCACTAATTTGCTGTGCGGGACGGAACATCTCTCCCAATCTCCAGGTTTGGAGCTAGGGGAGCGAGAGGAGGAGCTGCGTCGACCGGCCATGATGGAATGGATCTCTGTCAGGTGCGCTCCGATGAAGACTCACCAAGGGAGGATGGTGTGATTTGGATCTGAATCCTCGTCTTTTTAATAGGCACCTCATTCACACAACTAGGGGGGTAAATGTGAAAACACCCTGGCTCTTCACATTCGCTCGACACGTGGAAAGTGGCCATTATTGGGCGTGGAAGCCAAGGAGCGCAACATTCACAAGAGACCAGACACTATTTCGACAGGTACACAGAATTTGGAGAGGAACCCGCCTTGCAATGCCGAAGACAATACTGCGTGCCGGACTCATCGTCATTGAAGCCTGGTTCGGGGGCTACTGAGGGAGTCCTGGATTAGGGGGTCTCCGGACTGCCGGACCATGTCCATTGGCCGGACTGTTAGACTATGATGATACAAGATTGAATATTTCGTCTCGTGTCCGGATGGGACTCTACTTGGCGTGGAAGGCAAGCTAGGCAATACGAATATGGATATCTCCTCCTTCGTAACCGACCTTGTGTAACCCTAACCCTCTCCGGTGTCTATATAAACCGAAGGGTTTTAGTCCGTAGGACAACAATCACAACATACAATCATACCATAGGCTAGCTTCTAGGGTTTAGCCTCTCTGATCTCGTGGTAGATCTACTCTTGTACTACCCATATCATCAATATAAATGAAGCAGGACGTAGGGTTTTACCTCCATCAAGAGGGCCCGAACCTGGGTAAAACATCATGTCCCCTGCCTCTTGTTACCATCCGGCCTAGACGCACAGTTCGGGACCCCCTACCCGAGATCCGCCAGTTTTGACACCGATAGTCGAGAAGCTAGAAGTGATCAAGAAGTGATCCTGAAACTACTTACGTTCAAGCATAACACAAGACCGTGTTCACTTCCCGGACTCCGCCGAGAAGAGACCATCATGGTTACACACGCGGTTGATGCATTTAAATTTAGTTAAGTGTCAAGGTATCTACAACCGGATATTAACAAATTCCCATCTGCCACATAACCACGGGCACGACTTTCGAAAGTTCAAACCCTACAGGGGTGTCCCAACTTAGCCCATCACAAGCTCTCGCGGTCAACGAAGGATATTCCTTCTCCCGAGAAGACCCGATCAGTCTCGGAATCCTGGTTACAAGACATTTCAACAATGGTAAAACAAGACCAGCAAAGCCGCCCGATGTGCCGACAATCCCGATAGGAGCTGCACATATCTTGTTCTCAGGGCAACACCGGATGAGCAATCCGTACAACTAAAACCAGCCCTCAAGTTTCCCCGAGATGGTGCTGCAAGGGGCTCTAGTTCGGACCAACACTTAGAGAAGCACTAGCCCCGGGGGGGGGGGGGGTTTAAAATAAAGATGACCCTCGGTTCTACAGAACCCAAGGGAAGGTGATAGGTTGTTAGGCAAATGTAAAACCAAGGTTGGGCCTTGCTGGGGGAGTTTTATTCAAAGCAAACTGTCAAGGGGTTCCCATAACACCCAACCGCGTAAGGAACGCAAAATCAAGGAACATAACACCGGTATGACGGAAACTAGGGCAGCAAGAGTGGAACAAAACACCAAGCATAAGGCCAAGCCTTCCACCCTTTAACAAGTGTATAGATGCATTAATTAAATAAGAGATATTGTGATATCCCAATATATCCATGTTCCAACATGGAACAAAAATTCAACTTCACCTGCAACTACCAACGCTATAAGAGGGGCTGAGCAAAGCGGTAACATAGCCAAACAATGTTTTTCTACGAAGGTGGGTTAGAGGCTTGACATGGCAATATGGGAGGCATGATATAACAAGTGGTAGGTAGCGCGACATAGAGGTAGAACGGACAACTAGCAAGCAAAGATAGAAGTGATTTCGAGGCTATGGTCATCTTGCCTGCAAAGTTATCAGAGTTGTCGAAAGCTTGATCCTCGATAGCGTACTCAACAGGTTCCTTGTTCACATACTCGTCTCCCGGCTCTACCCAAGGCAAGAACACAAGCAATGGAACAACAATCAATCACGGTGCAATGCACAAGCAACATGATGCAATACATGGCATGATATGTAATGCATATGCGTGCTCCAGAAAAGAAAGAATGATCAAGGCATCAACTTGGCAAACCAAGTGTGCCGCTGGAAAGATGAGATGATTTCAGTTGAAATCGATATAAAGATCACCGGAAACGTATGCACGGTTTGCAAATGGCAAGCAAAACAAGAATGACACAATTTTGCGATTAATAGCACGATGCCATCTAGAATGCAACAAGAAACTAAGCTATTGCACTCCAACATAGCAACAAAGAAAATGGAAGTGATGTACAAGAGATGCTTGACAAAACATGAACACTGAGATACGGCTAAATCACACTAGAACAAGTTCAAACAGCATCAGGAAGCATCACAGACTTCGTGAAAATCCTAAATGGCATAAACAACATCAGGAAGCAATGTTTAGAGCAAGAAAATGACATGCTACAAGAACATAAAAAAGCAAACAAAGGTATTACATTATACTACTAAATGCATATAACAAAAGACCCTTAATGAACATGAGCCAAAAAGGCACAGAAGATATGATGGCACCCATGTAAACATAGCAAGTTTTATTAACAGTTTCAGACTGCAGAAAAACAGAGCATGTCAAAATAGATTTATGATAGCAACTTTGTGAGCTCAAGCCACTCACCACAAAGCATTTCATGACAATATAAGCATACCAATAGGAAGATGACATGTTCATGAAGCTAAACATGGCAAGAGAAAGTTAATAGGATGCAAGGATCACTAGCAACAACCATGGCAAAATTGATTAACATGTTAACATTCTGCAAGGAACATTTTGTAGCAAAAGTAGAGCAAGAACAAGACCTGCTAGACAACTCCATAATTGCAAACAGGGGTATGGATGGATAGAGCATAACCACATGTTCAAAACATCCTCACTGAAGTATCCCAAAATAACCATGGATCTCACTGTAGCATCAAGTTTACATGGCATAAAAATAACAGCAGGAAAAGACAGCAAAATCCTAAGTCCCTAAAAACAGCAACATCACGAAGCCTAGTTTGCATGCTTGTGCTAGTCATCACATAGATAAAAAAAATACAATATAAGTACCCCTGTAAAGATGGCATGATGTAGTTCAAAACTCATGTAGACCTCAAGCTCATACGGTGCACACATCAAATGCAACAAAAAAGACAAATCAACATGATCTGATAAGAACCAGATCCTAACATTTTATAGCACTCTTGCATCAATGAAAATGGCATCACAATGTACAACATCATGCATGTAAATGCTTCTAACATGAATAGCTTAACGAGACAAACAATTTGACATATCATATGCATGAATCGGAGTCACGGTCACCAAGATATGGCATGATGATTAGGGCACCAAAATATTGCAGATTTGGGACTTAGCAAAAAAATAGGTGAGCGTACAATAGTAATAAGATGCTCGTGCGGGATTTAGGCAGAGGCTCACCACTTGATCTGCGGCCCAGGTCGGCAGAGGAGGCGGACCAGGCCAGGATGGAGAGGCGGATGGGCCAGGGCCCACGCGGGCACTGCAGGAGAGGTGGTTGGGCGCGCGTTGTCCTCCTCCCGACTGGGGACGAGGCCGGCGACTCTAGGGCTCCGGCGAGAGGGGCGAAAGCGAGGCGGTGCGGGCGGCCAAATCCGCCGGATCTGGTGGAGAACGGGGCGGGACCTCCGTTCCCAGCATCGGTGAGGGCCACCGGCGTCAAGCGGAGCTTTACGGGGCGAAGGTGATGGATCTTGCGGGCCGGGGAGAGAGAGAGAGCGAGGTGAGAGAGGTCGGGCCAGAGGAGGAAGAAGGAGATGGGGACGGGCGCTGTGGCCGGCGACTTGATGTGGCGAGGCGGCGGCATGCTCTGATGGGGTCGAGGCGGCGGTGGATGACAAGCACCGACGAGTTGGCGGGCCGCTCCGGCAAAGTCCGGCAAGGGGGGCGGAGGCGGCACGCAGATCTGGGCTTGAGTGGGCTTCGGATGGGCTCCGCGGGCCGCGGTGTGATGGGGAGCTGGCAGGGATGCGTGGCGGCATGTGGTTGGAGGTGAGCGGCGACGGGGGTGACATGGCGCGATGCCACTGGTCGGAGCAACGTGGAGGGGAGCGGCGGACATGTCCGACGGCGGACGAACATGTCTGGTGGCGCGGAGGATGTGGGACCTAGGGTTTCATCTGCGCGAATTTTTGAGGAGGGACACATATTTATAGGTAGAGGGAGTTTGGGGTGTCCAAAAGAGGTGTAGTTTTCGCCCACACGATCATGATCCGATGACGGAGGACATGGAGATGGTTTAGATGGGTTATTGGGCCGTTTTGGAGGGGTGTTGGGCTGCAACACACAAGAGGCTTTCGTGGTTACCCGGTTAACCATTGGAGCATCAAGCGGACTCCAAATGGAACGAAATTTGACAGGTGGTCTACCGGTGGTGTACCAAGGCCACTTGGCAAATCTCGGTCCATTCTGAGAACATTTAACACCCTCTCATGAAAAGAGACAAGAGGGGGTGCGCCGGGTGCATGTGGGAGTGTCAGATTGTGAAACAGACAATGGGGAAAATGCTCGGATGCATGAGACGAACACGAATGCAAATGCGATGCACATGATGACATGATATGAAATGCATGACATGAACAAAATGCAAAAACAAAAGAAAAAAAACCCAACCACGAAGGGAAATCTCATATCGCATCTCCAGAAAAGGCAAGAGTCGGAGTTACAAATATGGAAAGTTGTATCCGGGGCGTTACAACACTCCACCACTATGAGAGGATCTCGTCCCGAGATCTAGGATGGCACGGAGAGAAACGGAAGTGGAATAGAATAGGTAAAACTAAGTTGCTTCTTTGACAAATGAGTGAAACCAAAGAACCTTGATATGTTAAACAATTTCGAGAAAAGAATACAACGGAGATTATCGAAGTTGAAAACACTCCGTTAGAAAAGAGGAACAAGGAAGAACAAATTCAGATATCACTCTAGTTGAAAAGAGATGTAAGACTTGATAAGATGAAAAGAACTTGAGCAGAGGGCACAACACTCCAGTTAAATGGATAAGCAAAAGGAAAGAACAGGATCTTTGACAAAAATGGGATGATGGGTGAAGGGAGCAACATCACTATGCCTCCGGAACGAAAGAATAGAAGTTGAATCGTTGGAAAGGAAAGAATTGAGAATAAAATGACAACTTCTGCCACAAATGAGCTTGGAAAACACCCTTCCAAGAAGGTTATAACGGAGTTGTTGGATAACCAACAACGAAATGAATAAACTTGTAGTGGGCTTATGGACAACTTCTCAAAATTATGAGGTGAAATTCTTCCACTAACAGAAACGATAGATTGGATTGATATCAACAAGGAGACGAGAAACTTATTTCACTGGGAGGATAAATGAAGAACTTGGGTCATTTATAAGCACCATAAATAGCAACAATCCTTAGGGAAAGCTTTAGGTGAAATATACCCCATGATAACTCCAATGAAGAGATTGATGGGTTACAAAGGATCTCATGAATGAATTGAAAATGATGGTTTACAATATGTCATTCTGGATAACTTGTGAATCATGAAACACCAAGCAATTGTCAAAATGATGTAACACCACCTCAAAAGATAAGGTAGAACCAATTACACTTCGGAATGCAAGATGAAGAATACTTGAGCTCCTCTGAAAAGAATCTCGATGAACACTTCGAGAAGGAATTAAATCCTTGATGAGCCATCGTGTAGAGCCTCCATGAAGAACTCTAGTAATAAAAGAATGATCAAAAAGAAGTGAAGGATGAAAAGAATAAGATTGAAGCCTTGCAAAGATTGGATGGAGCTTTGTGATGAGATAAAGTGGAAACTTGGAACTCCGAAAAGAAAGATGAAGCATCTCGAACCGAGAAATGTGACATGATGAAAAACTTTGAAAAGAAGAAACTAGATCACTTGGATGAAACAATAATAAGAATTACGTTATGCGTATCCTTCACTAATTAAATTGATGACAAGCAACGGATTTGGCATACTACTTATCCAACGAACCACCGATAGGATTTAAAAACAAACAAAGAAAAGATAACGAAACACCGGGAAGAATTAGAAAATGAACGGAGATACTTGAGAGAATTTAGGTACAAGTGAAACGAAGAGATCATGAACTGACTAGAGAATACTTGAGCGATGCACCGGTAAGATTTCGAGAACGAGAGCTGAAAGCTGGAATGAATAATTCTGAGATGATGGACTCCGGAGAATCAAACTGAAAAGACTCCTGAATTGCTCCGGGTGGGTGTAAAGAATTCTCACAATCGAAAACAATTATGAGAGGATGGCATTAAGCTAGAACCATGAATCTCTGAGAGAAACGGTTAAGATTTGGAGAAAAAACTCTTCTTCGCTCTTCAAATGTTGAGAATGACGATGAGAAACATCACCATGAATTGTTGAGACACTCTGGAATGAATAATAGAAAGGTTGACCAATGATGAAAGAATTTGAAAGATCTTGGAGAAAGACATTTGACTAATGACAATTCATTCTTACGTCAAACTTTGAAATGAATTTGAAAATAACTCCGGAAAAATTAGAAGAGTCAGGTAAGATCCTTGGGAACAGATCTGTGGGTTAGGGCCCACTCAAAAGAAACACCTTTGGACGATTACTTGAAAAGAGAGATTGCACTGGTTGAATTAAATGGCTTGAATGAGATAACATCCTCGAAATAACTTGAACGTATTGAGAATGGAAATGAATCTTCTGAGATATCTTCGCACTCTGGAACAAATGAATAGTGAGAGGTGAATGATTAGGAGATATCCCGACATACGAAAGCACTTGAAGCGAGGAAGGGAATATGATCAACACCGAAAACTTGACTTGAATCCACCTGAGAAGAAAAAGAACAAAGAATGATGAACTTGAAGAGCATATTCATGAGAACCACCGGGTAAGAACATTGATTGGAAAGAATGAAGAGACTTCACATGAATAAAATGGATACTTGATTAAGACATCTGATTCCTTGAAGGAAAAAAGGGTGGGAGGGCAGGAAAACAAAGGCAGCTTGGGACGGATGAAACAAACACCGTTGGGAAGAACTAATCATAGATCTTGCGGATGTTGAAACAAACACCGGTGGAAGGGAAGAACGTCGGTTGAAAAGGATTGACAAGACAACCTCGATGATCAAGAAGGATTAGCATTCACATAAATATATGAGAACACCACTAAGGGAAGGTATGGAATCCACATTTGACATTGAAGCAACTCGAATACCATAAACCAAAACAAAACAAAGGATTTGGCTTGCAGAATAAGCCGGAAACAAACATATGATAGACCCCATATCGTATTATGTGTCTGTCGGAAAGATATCCTACGATATACTTGAATTCCCACTTATAAACTCCCAAAACTTTCTGGTTATCCAATCAGGTGTTGGGGATACAGGGGAAGCATAATATCTCACCCAAACTAACAATTCCTACATCCAGCTGTATCCATCCTTCAACACATAACCAAGAAACCCACGGAAATCATGTACCTCAGCCTTCGAAAAGCATCCATTATACGAGTTATGGCAATACCCCTGAACTCCCGCCCCAGTAATGGGTGGCGTCGAGGTTATCGCACCAACAACTGCATAAAAGAGATTTCAATGTAGGTGAAACTCAGGTATTCCAGAACTGCAACGATAAAATTGTTATGACAACACCTCGGAGCTCAACTCCCCGGGACACTGGCACAACCCCTAAATGTCAGGAGGCACCAAGAACAATGTTCTCGTCACAAAACTATCGGAACGATTCCAAGATACCCGCGTGATCCTAAAAAAGAATTTCGTGAAATTTGAGGAGAGGAGAGTCAAAACTTCTATGTCAGGAGGCATGTTGCTCTAATCTCCAGCAGGACTGCTCGAAACAAAGACATGAGATAATTGCGTGATAGAGGGGTCAAAACCTTCAGGAGATTATATAATGAATTTTTACCGACCAAAATACGTAACGTGCAGAAAATGGAGTCCGGAGAGGGCATGAGGCGCCCACTAGGCAGGGGGCGCGCCTAGGGGGGTAGGGCGCACCCTCCACCCTGATGGAGCCCTCGTGTCCTTCCCGGACTGCTTTTTATTTTTCTATTTTTCTAAATATTCCAAAACGGAGAAAAATTGCCATTAGAACTGTTTTGGAGTCGGTTTACTTACCGTACCACATACCTATTCCTTTTCGGAGTCTGAAACATTCCGGAAAGTGTCTCTTATGTATTCCTCTAGGGTTACAGTTTCAATAATATTGGTTTCAACATTTATAAGATTACCTGAGATATAATGTTTGATTCTTTGACCGTTCACCACCTTCGGGTTTGTGCCTTCAAAGTTGTTGATTTTATGGCACCAGAACGATAGACCTCCTCGATAACGCAAGGGCCTTCCCATTTAGAGAGAAGCTTTCCTGCAAAAAAATGTTAAACGAGAGTTGTATAGCAATACATAATCACCTACATTAAACTCACGCTTTTGTATCCTTTTGTCATGTCATCTTTTAACCTTTTCTTTGAACATGGCATTTTCATAGGCTTGGGTTCTCCATTCATCGAGTGAGCTAATGTCAAATAACCTTTTCTCACCGGCAAGTTTGAAATCACAATTGAGCTCTTTAATAGCCCAATAAGCCTTATGTTCTAGTTCGAGAGGTAAGTGACATGCTTTTCCATAAACCATTTTTTACGGAGACATACCCATAGGATTTTTATATGCAGTTCTATTGGCCCATAATGCGTCATCAAGTTTCTTGGACCAATTCTTTCTAGATCTATTAACAGTCTTTTGCAATGAGTTCTCTATTGCTCAATTCAACTTGACCACTAGACTGTGGGTGATAAGGAGATGCAACTCTATGATTAACATCATATTTAGCTAGCATTTTATGGAAAGCACCATGAATACAATGTGAACCACCATTAGTCATTAAAATATCTAGGGACTCCAAACCTTGGAAAAATAACTTCTTTAAGCATCTTAATAGAGGTGTTATGATCAACACTACTAGTTGGAATAGCTTCTACTCACTTAGTAACGTAATCAACAGCAACTAAAATATGTGTATATCCATTAGAGGCAGGAAAAGGTCCCATATAATCAAAGCCCCAAACATCAAATGGTTCAATAACAAGTGAATAATTCATTGGAATTTCTTGACGTCTACTAATATTACCAATTCTTTGACATTCATCACAAGATACAACAAACTTACAGGCATCCTTGAAGAGAGTAGGCCAATAAAAACTGGATTGCAATACCTTATGTGCAGTTCTCTCTCCAGCGTGGTGTCCTCCATAAGCTTCGGAGTGACACTTGCGCAGGATCTGTTCCTGTTCATGCTCAGGTACACAACGTCTAATAACACCATCTACTCCTTCTTTATAAAGATGTGGGTCATCCCAAAAGTAATGTCTCAAATCATAGAAGAACTTTTTCTTTTACTGGTATGTGAAACTAGGTGGTATAAACTTAGCAACAATGTAATTAGTATAATCAGCATACCACGGAGCAGCACGAGAAGCATTTATGACATTTAATTGTTCATTAGGAAAGCTATCATCAATAGGTAGTGGGTCATCAAGAACATTCTTTAGCCTAGACAAGTTGTCTGCAACGGGGTTCTCAGCTCCCTTTCTATCAATAATATGCAAATCAAATTCTTGTAGCAAGAGAACCCATCTAATAAGTCTAGGTTTAGCATCTTTCTTTTCCATAAGATATTTAATAGCAACATGATCCGTGTGAATAGTTACTTTAGAATCAACAATATAAGGTCTGAACTTATCACAAGCAAATGCAACTGCTAAGAATTCTTTTTCAGTAGTATCATAATTTATCTGAGAATTGTCTAGAGTTTTACTAGAACATTGAATAACATTTAATTTCTTATCAACTCTTTGCCCTAGAACAACACCTAAAGCATAATCACTAGCATCACACATAATTTCAAAGGGCAAATTCCAATCAGGTGGCTGAACAATAGGTGCAGAGATCAATGCTTTCTTAAGTATTTCAAATGCTTCTATGCAATCATCATCAAAAACAAATGGTATATCTTTTTCTAATAAATTAGTTAGAGGTCGAGAAATTTTTGAGAAGTCCTTAATGAACCTCCTATAAAACCGGCGTGACCAGGGAAACTTCTTATACCTTTGATGTCCTTGGGACATGCCATCTTTTCAATAGCATCAAACTTAGCTTTATCAACTTCAATACCTCTTTCAGAAACTTTATGCCCCAAGACAATACCTTCATTAACCATAAGGTGACACTTCTCCCAATTTAAGACAAGGTTAGTTTCTTCACATCTCTCCAAAACTCGATCAATGTTTCTTAAGCAATCATCAAAAGAGGATCCATAGACGGAGAAATTGTCCATGAAAAGCTCACAAATCTTTTCACATAAGTCAGAGAATATAGCCATCATGCATCTTTGGAAGGTAGCAGGTGCATTACATAAACCAAAAGGCATACGTCTATAAGCAAAAGTATTGAACGGGCAAGTAAAAGTGGTCTTAGATTTATCATCAACTGACACAGGTATTTGAGAGAAACCAGAATAACCATCTAGAAAGCAAAAATGTGTATGCATGGATAATCTTTCTAGCATCTTATCAATAAAAGGTAAGGGGTAATGATCTTTTTTAGTAGCCTTATTTAATTTGGGGAAATCAATTACCATCCTCTAACCAATAATAATTCTTTACGGAATCAATTCATCTTTATCATTAGGAACGACAGTAATACCTCCCTTTTTAGGGACACAATGGACAGGACTTACCCACTGACTATCAGCAACGGGATAAATTATACCTGCCTCAAGGAGCTTTAGTATTTCCTTTCTTACCACTTCTTTCATCTTAGGATTCAGCCGTCGTTGGTGATCACGAAATGGTTTGGCATCTTTCTCCAAATTTATTTTGTGTTGACATAGTGTGGGACTAATGCCCTTAAGATCATCGAGAGTATATCCAATAGCAGCACGGTGCTTCTTCAGAGTTTTCAATAATCTCTCTTCTTCATGCTCTGAAAGTTTAGCATTAATAATAATAGGATATATCTTTTTCTCATCAAGATAAGCATATTTAAGAGTATCAGGTAAATTGTGTTTCAGGATGGGTTCCTGTTTAAAGAATACTTCAGCTATTTCCCTTCTTTCATTCATAAACATATCATTTTCATGGTCTAGCAAATATTGTTCGAAAGGATCGCTAGGAGGCACGGCAATAGAAGCAAGACCAATAATTTCATCTTTACTAGGCATTTCCTCTTCACGGTGTTGTCTACGAAATTTAGAGAAATTAAACTCATGAGACATATCACCTAAACCAATGGTCACAACATCCTTTTCGCAATCTATCCTAGCATTAACTGTGTTCAAGAAGGGTCTACCAAATATAATGGGACAAAAGCTATCTTGTGGGGAACCAAGGACAAGAAAATCAACAGGATATTTAGTTTTCCCACACAAGACTTCAACATCTCTAACAATCCCAATTGGTGAAATAGTATCTCTATTGGCAAGTTTAATTGTGACATCAATATGTTCTAACTCAGCAGGTGCAATATCATGCATAATTTCTTTGTATAAGTCAATAGGTATTGCACCAGCACTAGCACCCATATCACATAAGTCATGATAACAATGATCTCCTATTTTAACAGAACTAACAGGCATGCCTACCACATGTCTATGTTTATCTTTAGCACAAGGTTTAGCTATTCTAGCAGTTTCATCACACAAATAAATAACATGCCCATCAATATTACCAGCCAAGAGATCCTTCACAATAGCAATATTAGGTTCAACTTTAACTTTCTCAGGAGGTGTATAGGTTCTAATATTGCTTTTACGAACCACAGTTGAAGATTTAGCATGATCTTTTATCCTAACAAGAAACGTTGGTTTCTCAACATAAGCAGTAGGAACAATAGGATCATTATAAGTGACAGTCTTTTCTTCAACTTTAATAGGTGCAACTACTTTTACTTCTATGGGAGGACGATATTTAAACCACTTCTCCCTAGGGAGATCAACATGAGTAGCAAAAGATTCACAAAAAGAATGTAAGTGCATCTAGTGCCCCTTAGTGATTTTGGTGTATTGAAGACTTATAGGTTAAGGGACTAATGCGTTTGTGAGTGTACACAGGTCTATAAGTCTATGAGGAGTTTGATATTTACAGGAAAATTTGACCCCTAAAAATGAATATCTTCGACTGAAGATTTTGGTATTTCTGAAGACTTTCATGAAGACTTTGAAAGTGAAGAAATTGGTGTGTCCGTGAAGATTTGATATTCATGCGAGGAATATGAAGCTTGAAGACTTTCGTTTTCATAGTTTTGTTTCTTCTCTTTCTTGAGTCATAGGAAACACCGCACTGTTAAAGGGGGTCGAGGAAATACTAAGGAAAAATTTCCATGTGATGCTCAACTCAAAATCCTACACCTACCAATCCCTTCGAGTGAAGCCACTGGAAATCTCATATAGTTCAGTCAATTTCTTCAGTGACAGAGACGAAGTTCTTCTGGTCTCTGAGGAATTTATCCTGACTAAGGAGTTAGGAATTCGCCAGTGCGGATTGCCTACACAGTGAGGAACATGATAGCCCTGAGGATTTTACTACTCAAAATTCTGACCGTTGCTCTGCTATGCACCAGCTGTCCCAAAATATCTATCCACCTAACGGTCATATCATTGAATGGCATTTATGTCTTATAATGTCAGGCTCCTCCCTAGGCTATAAATAGCTGCCCCCTACAACCACTAGCTAGTTGGCTGCTCCGAGAGAAACTGACACTTGTCATTTGAGAGCAACCCATCCTTTGAGGACTTTGAGCGAAAATCATCAAGTGAGGAAAAACCAAAAACCCAAAACCCAAACACCTACAAACCCGAAGTGATTGAGCAACACTGAAGAGATTGATCCTGCGTGGATCCGACGCTTGTTACCTTTGAATAATGTGCTTCTTCCAGATGGTTAGGCGTCATGGTCTAGAGCATCCAAGAGGAATTGTGGATCTCCGTGTGACCAAGTTTGTGAAGGTTTGGAAGTCGCCTGAAGACTTACCACGAGTGATTGGATGAGGTCTATGTGACCTTAGTTCAAGGAGAATACGGTGAGGACTGGGTGTCCTGAGCTGCGTGTTCAGGACTGGGTGTCCGGGACTGTGTGTCCTCGAGTTTAAATACTCAACCACTCCAACCAGACGTACAACTGAGACAGCAGTTGGAACTGGTCTACCAAATCATTGTCTTCACCAAGCTTACTGGTTCTATTTCCTCAACTCTTTCATGTCCTCATAACTGTGTTGTGTGTTCGTTCATATCTGTGTTTGAAGACTTTGACTGAAGACTTCCTCAATTTCCTCAGTTCAATTTCTTCAGTCTGTTTGTCTTCATCTTGTGTTATCCTGTGATTACGCTTCCTGTACTCTGTGCCTGTCTTCATTTCATCATGATGACTATGCTTGTATTATGTTATGTTTACTTTTGAGTACTTATTCCGCTGCTGGTAGTTCTTCGCTAAGGAATTTCCTCACCGGCAAATTCCTCAGTGAAGAATTTCATAAAAATCGCCTATTCACCCCCCTCTAGTCGATATAACGCACTTTCAATTGGTATCAGAGCAAGGTACTCCCTTGTTCTGTGTGATTTTGGTTTAACCACCTGGAGTTTTAGTTATGTCGACCGCAGGTATGATCAAGGTCTGTGCTGGGTGTCCAACCTTTGATGGGACGGACTACCCCTACTGGAAGAATAAGATGCGAATGCATCTTGAAGCAATTGATAACGATCTCTGGTATGTTGTGGAAAATGGTGTTCGCTCAGTCACACCTTCTATGAATGCTGCTGATGTGAAGAGATTCAAGCAACTCGACTCTCAAGTGAAGAATATCATATGTGGCCATCTGAGCAAAGGACAGTATGGCAGAGTGAGTGCTTTGGAGACAGCAAAGCTTATCTGGGACAGGTTGTCCAAAGTGAATGAAGGAGTCTCAACTCAGCGTGACTCTCAAGTTGATGTTCTTCGCAATCTCTTCAACCGCTTCAAAAGACTCGACAATGAAAATGGTCAACAAACCTTCGATCGCCTCACTGACATCTCAAATGAGCTTCAAGCACTTGGTGCCACTGACATCACCGACCATGAGGTGGTGAAGAAATTGCTAAGATTGCTTGATTCCTCATTTGACACTCTGGCATTGATGATACAAGAACGTGCTGATTACAAGTCACTTAATCCCGCTAATATTCTCGAGAGGCTAAATACTCATGAGTTCCAACTTTCTGAAAAGAGAGATCTCTATGGTTCAAGCTATGGTAGATCACGTGCACTAAAGGCCAAGGCAGTATCTGAGTCCGAAGATGAAGACTCTGATAGCAGCCTTGGTGATCCTGAAGAACTGAGCCATGATTTGGCTCTGCTCGTGAAGAAGTTCCAAAAGTTCTCAAGACATGGTCGCCTTGGAAGACCCTCAAGGAGCAATGATTCCTCATCAAGTGACTACAAGAGGAGGCTCTGCCACAAATGCAAGAAGCCTGGTCATTACATTCAAGACTGTCCTCAATGGGAAAAGGAATCAAAGAAGAAGAAATACAAGGATTACAATTTTGATGATGCGAAGAAAAAGAAGAAATCCTTAAAATCTTCATCATCAAAATCCTCAAAGCCTTCACATCACAAGAAGAGCAGCTCCAAGAAGGCCAGGGCATTCATTGGCAAGGAAATGGACTCTGAGGCTGAATCTGAAGAAAATGAGGAAGAGGAGTCATCTGAGGAGTCCGAATCCGGAGTGGCGAGCCTAGCTCTCGCTACTGCATTTGTCAGCAAGTCTATCTTCAACACTGAAGAAAATAACCTCACCAACAAAGCTGATGAAGGGGATGATGACTACGCTCCCACCTACTGCTTCATGGCAAAGGGTGCCAAGGTACTCAAATATACTTCATCTGAATCAAGTGAGAATGAATTTGATGAAAATCTTAAGCCCAGCTATTCTAAACTTGCTAAGATTGCTGTAAAACAACAAAGGGCTTTAGAAAAGGTTCAAAACATGCTAGACAAAAGTGATGATATGTTGGGTGAAGAAATGGATCACACTAAAGCCCTGACTGAAAATCTTCAGAGATTTCAGACTAGGTTTGACAATCTTCAAAGTCATCATAACACTCTCTTATCCGACCATGAGAAGCTTTCTTATGAATTTCTTCAAAGAAAGCAAGACCTTGAGAAGCTAAGAGTGAGTTATGAAGATCTTCAGAAGGAGCGCGATTCATTACTTGCTCAACAAATCAACGCTTTTCAGGAAGAATTTGTTCCTCCATGCTTGAAGTGCATTGAACGTGAATCTGCTAATTCTTCACCTAAATGGTCAAATGCTGCTAATGTTTCAAATTCTTCACATGCCTCTGCTATCACTAATTCCTCATCTGAGGACATTGCTAGTATCACTGACGATGCAGGGCTGAAGGAATTGTACACGACAAGCATGTACAAAAGCCTCAAAGGGCATCAGGCTCTTTGTGATGTGCTTGAAAAGTATATCCTCAACAGGAACCCTAGGAAAGAGGGTATCGCCTTTGAGAGGAAACTCGATGCTGATGGCACATATTGGAAGCCTGAGCAGTACCCCAAAACTACATGGGTTGCTGCAAAGGGACCTCTAGTTGATCCATCTAACTTATCTGGATTTGCATGTGAATCTCCTCATTTTGATGATGAGTCAATTGACTCCAACTATAAGCTATTCAAAAATCAGAATGGTGAAGTATTTGCTAGATATGTTGGCACTAACTGCAGGAATGGCTCCCCGATGAAGAAAATCTGGGTTCCCAAAAGGTGCCTTGAAAATCTTCAGGTGAATGTCATCATGACGCCACCTGTGAAGAATAGGAACCCCAGATCAAATTCCTCATATGGATCAAAGTCATCATATGAACATCATCGTGCTAACCCGTCTGTTTCGCAGGGAAGATCTAAGGATTATGGATATATGCATTATTCTTCAACTCATTATGTCCATAAGTCCTCGAAGAATTTCTCTGCATACTCTTATGCTTACTCTAACCCCTCTTATGTGAAACGAAATGGACTGGCTTCTATGCCATCCTTCTCGTATGGAGCTTGCAGAATGATGAACTCTTTGCCACCCCTTCAGATGTGGGTGGTGAAGAAAAAGAACTAATCTCTTCTGCAAGGTCAGGTCTCCAGACGCATGTAATCGTCTGAAGAATTTGCTGGAGACCTGAGCATGCCTGATAGGACACAGGCTAATCATGAAGAAATGAACTTTCATTTCCCACATCCTCATACTGCTTTATTAGTTCTTTTACTTGATGAAATTGATCTGATGAATTGATGTCATATTCTTCACTGATGAAGTATATGAGTTTGTAAGCTGCACTAATTCGTCTGCAGGATGATCAACCCAAAGCCACTGAGTGGGTCCTCGATAGTGGATGTACAAACCACATGACTGGTGACAAGAATCTATTGATGGATGCTCCATTATCTCTGTCGCATCTGAAGCATATCATCTTTGCTGACAAAGGCAAAAGTCAGGTATTGGGTCTAGGTAAGGTTGCGATTAGAAAGGATCGACACATGGACAAAGTCATGCTTGTTGAGTCCTTAGGATACAACCTTATGTCTGTCTCAATGCTTTGCGATCTTGATATGGTTGTTGTCTTTGGCAAGTACCATTGTGTTGTGGTTATGGAAGCTGACAATTCCAAAGTCTTCGAAGGCTTTATGAGAGGAGACCTGTATATTGTTGATTTCTCTACAGGACCACAACCTGCCGTGTGCTTACTTGCAAAAGCTTCAGAAGCCTTTGGAGACAGCAAAGCTTATCTGGGACAGGTTGTCCCAAGTGAATGAAGGAGTCTCAACTCAGCATGACTCTCAAGTTGATGTTCTTCGCAATCTCTTCAACCGCTTCAAAAGACTCGACAATGAAAATGTTCAACAAACCTTCGATCGCCTCACTGACATCTCAAATGAGCTTCAAGCACTTGGTGCCACTGACATCACCGACCATGAGGTGGTGAAGAAATTGCTAAGATTGCTTGATTCCTCATTTGACACTCTAGCATTGATGATACAAGAACGTGCTGATTACAAGTCACTTAATCCCGCTAATATTCTCGAGAGGCTAAATACTCATGAGTTCCAACTTGCTGAAAAGAGAGATCTCTATGGTTCAAGCTATGGCAGATCACGTGCACTAAAGGCCAAGGCAGTATCTGAGTCCGAAGATGAAGACTCTGATAGCAGCCTTGGTGATCCTGAAGAACTGAGCAGGATTTGGCTCTGCTCGTGAAGAAGTTCCAAAAGTTCTCAAGACATGGTCGCCTTGGAAGACCCTCAAGGAGCAATGATTCCTCATCAAGTGACTACAAGAGGAGGCTCTGCCACAAATGCAAGAAGCCTGGTCATTACATTCAAGACTGTCCTCAATGGGAAAAGGAATCAAAGAAGAAGAAATACAAGGATTACAGTTTTGATGATGCGAAGAAAAAGAAGAAATCCTTAAAATCTTCATCATCAAAATCCTCAAAGCCTTCACATCACAAGAAGAGCAGCTCCAAGAAGGCCAGGGCATTCATTGGCAAGGAAATGGACTCTGAGGCTGAATCTGAAGAAAATGAGGAAGAGGAGTCATCTGAGGAGTCCGAATCCGGAGTGGCGAGCCTAGCTCTCGCTACTGCATTTGTCAGCAAGTCTATCTTCAACACTGAAGAAAATAACCTCACCAACAAAGCTGATGAAGGGGATGATGACTACGCTCCCACCTACTGCTTCATGGCAAAGGGTGCCAAGGTACTCAAATATACTTCATCTAAATCAAGTGAGAATGAATTTGATGAAAATCTTAAGCCCAGCTATTCTAAACTTGCTAAGATTGCTGTAAAACAACAAAGGGCTTTAGAAAAGGTTCAAAACATGCTAGACAAAAGTGATGATATGTTGGGTGAAGAAATGGATCACACTAAAGCCCTGACTGAAAATCTTCAGAGATTTCAGACTAGGTTTGACAATCTTCAAAGTCATCATAACACTCTCTTATCCGACCATGAGAAGCTTTCTTATGAATTTCTTCAAAGAAAGCAAGACCTTGAGAAGCTAAGAGTGAGTTATGAAGATCTTCAGAAGGAGCGCGATTCATTACTTGCTCAACAAATCAGCGCTTCTCAGGAAGAATTTGTTCCTCCATGCTTGAAGTGCATTGAACGTGAATCTGCTAATTCTTCACCTGAATGGTCAAATGCTGCTAATGTTTCAAATTCTTCACATGCCTCTGCTATCACTAATTCCTCATCTGAGGACATTGCTAGTATCACTGACGATGCAGGGCTGAATGAATTGTACACGACAGGCATGTACAAAAGCCTCAAAGGGCATCAGGCTCTTTGTGATGTGCTTGAAAAGTATATCCTCAATAGGAACCCTAGGAAAGAGGGTATCGCCTTTGAGAGGAAACTCGATGCTGATGGCACATATTGGAAGCCTGAGCAGTACCCCAAAACTACATGGGTTGCTGCAAAGGGACCTCTAGTTGATCCATCTAACTTATCTGGATTTGCATGTGAATCTCCTCATTTTGATGATGAGTCAATTGACTCCAACTATAAGCTATTAAAAAATCAGAATGGTGAAGTATTTGCTAGATATGTTGGCACTAACTGCAGGAACGGCTCCCCGATGAAGAAAATCTGGGTTCCCAAAAGGTGCCTTGAAAATCTTCAGGTGAATGTCATCATGACGCCACCTGTGAAGAATAGGAACCCCAGATCAAATTCCTCATATGGATCAAAGTCATCATATGAGCATCATCGTGCTAACCCGTCTGTTTCGCAGGGAAGATCTAAGGATTATGGATATATGCATTATTCTTCAACTCATTATGTCCATAAGTCCTCGAAGAATTTCTCTGCATACTCTTATGCTTACTCTAACCCCTCTTATGTGAAACGAAATGGACTGGCTTCTATGCCATCCTTCTCGTATGGGGCTTGCAGAATGATGAACTCTTTGCCACCCCTTCAGATGTGGGTGGTGAAGAAAAAGAACTAATCTCTTCTGCAAGGTCAGGTCTCCAGACGCATGTAATCGTCTGAAGAATTTGCTGGAGACCTGAGCATGCCTGATAGGACACAGGCTAATCATGAAGAAATGAACTTTCATTTCCCACATCCTCATACTGCTTTATCAGTTCTTTTACTTGATGAAATTGATCTGATGAATTGATGTCATATTCTTCACTGATGAAGTATATGAGTTTGTAAGCTGCACTAATTCGTCTGCAGGATGATCAACCCAAAGCCACTGAGTGGGTCCTCGATAGTGGATGTACAAACCACATGACTGGTGACAAGAATCTATTGATGGATGCTCCATTATCTCTGTCGCATCTGAAGCATATCATCTTTGCTGACAAAGGCAAAAGTCAGGTATTGGGTCTAGGTAAGGTTGCGATTAGAAAGGATCGACACATGGACAAAGTCATGCTTGTTGAGTCCTTAGGATACAACCTTATGTCTGTCTCAATGCTTTGTGATCTTGATATGGTTGTTGTCTTTGGCAAGTACCGTTGTGTTGTGGTTATGGAAGCTGACAATTCCAAAGTCTTCGAAGGCTTTATGAGAGGAGACCTGTATATTGTTGATTTCTCTACAGGACCACAACCTGCCGTGTGCTTACTTGCAAAAGCTTCAGAAGGCTGGCTCTGGCATGAGGAATTTGCACACGCTTGCGAAGAAGAAGCATGTCATTGGCATCGAGAATGTCAAATTCCTCAAGGATCACCTATGCGGAGCCTGTGAAGCTTGGAACATGACGAAGGCCAAGCATCCAGCAAAGACTATCATGACCACCACTCGCCCGTTTGAATTGCTTCACATGGATCTCTTTGGTCCTAATCATTATTCTGCTATTTCAAATGAAGCATCTCAATATGGCTTTGTTATTGTTGATGATTATTCTCGCTACACATGGGTACACCTTGTTACTTACAAACATGAAGTGTAGGAAGTCTTCAAACGATTTTCCTCGAGGGCTTCAACCAAATTTGGTGTGAAGATCAAGCACATCAGAAGTGACAATGGCACCGAGTTCAAGAATTCTGGTCTCGATGACTATCTTGATGAACTTGGTATTACTCATGAGTTATCTGCTCCTTACACTCCTCAGTAGAATGGCGTCGTGGAGCGAAAGAATAGGACTCTTGCTGAGATGGCTCGCACTATGCTTGATGAATACAAAACACCTTTTCGTTTCTAGACTGAGGCAATTGATACTGTGTGCCACATCATCAACAGAGTATATCTTCACAAATTCTTCAAAAAGACTGCCTATGAACTCCTCACTGATAAGAAACCCAATGTAAGTTATCTCAAAGTCTTCGGTGCTAAATGTTGGATTAGAGATCCTCATCACAACTCAAAATTTGCACCGAAAGCACATGAAGGTTTTATGCTTGGTTACGGAAAGGACTCGCACACCTACAGAGTCTTCAACAACATTCTTCACAAAGTTGTTGAAACTGTAGATGTGCGGTTCGATGAAACTAATAGCTCGTAAAGAGAGCACCTACCTACTGTGATAGATGAACCAGCACTTGAGGAAACTATCAAGTTCAAGGCTACTGAGGATGTCATTCCTACTGAAGAATCTACTGAAGAATTCATTCCAGAACATGAAGAACGTCGGGCTAATGCACCTGAAGAAAATGCTGAAGAAAATGGTGCTGAAGAAAATGCTGATCAAATTCTTTAACGACAACCAACTCATCCTCGCATTGCAAAAGAAGTGCAAGTTGAAAAGATCATCAATGACATCAAAGCGCCAGGTCCTCTCACACGCTCAAAAGCTTCACATTTGTTTAACTTTTGTGGGCACTATGATTTTGTCTCTATTACAGAGCCCACTAAGGTAGATGAAGCATTTCTGGAGCCTGAGTGGATTCAGGCCATGCAAGAAGAATTACATCAGTTCGAGCTCAACAATGTCTGGGAACTGGTCAAACGCCCAGATCCTCACAAGCACAATATCATCGGCACAAAGTGGATCTACCGCAACAAGCAAGATGAAAATGGCCTTGTGGTGAGGAATAAGGCACGGCTTGTAGCTCAAGGCTACACACAGGTTGAAGGAATTGATTTCGATGAAACTTTTGCACCTGTTGCTAGACTAGAGGCTATTCGCATATTACTTGCTTATGCTAACCATCATGATATCACTTTATATCAAATGGATGTGAAAAGTGCATTCCTCAATGGTAAGCTTGAGGAAGAAGTATATGTTGCTCAACCCCCAAGTTTTGAAGATCCAAAGAATACTGACAAAGTCTTCAGACTCAACAAGGCCCTCTATGGCTTCAAGCAGGCCCCACGGGCTTGGTATGATACCTTGAAGGAACTCCTCATGAAGAAAGGCTTCAAACCCGGTTCACTCGACCCTACTCTTTTCACTAAATCTTATGATGGAGAATTGTTTGTGTGCCAAATATATGTTGATGATATTATCTTTGGCTGTACTGACCAACGTTATAGTGATGAATTTGCCTATATGATGAGTGAAGAATATCAAATGTCTAGGATGGGAGAGTTGAAATTCTTCTTAGGTCTTCAAATTCGTCAACAACACAATGTCATATTCATATCTCAGGAGAAATATCTCAAGGATGTACTGAGGAAATTCGGCATGCAAGATTGCAAAGGCGTCAAAATTCCTATGCCCACAAATGGCCATCTGTGCACTGATGAAAATGGTATTGACTTTGATCATAAGGTATACCGCTCCATGATAGGTTCCTTATTGTACTTATGTGCATCTAGGCCAGATATAATTCTTAGTGTTTGCATGTGTGCCCGATTTCAAGCTGCATCGAAGGAATCACACCATAAGGCTATGAAGCATATTCTTCGATATCTAGCTCACACACCAACACTTGGATTATGGTACCCCAAGGGCTTGGCTTTTGATCTTGTTGGATATTCTGACTCTGACTATGCTGGTGATCGTGTGGATCGCAAGTCAACATCTGGTACATGTCATTTCCTCGGATGATCTTTGGTCTATTGGTCCTGGAAGAAACAGAACTGCGTATCACTATCTACTGCTGAAGCTGAGTACATTGCCGCTGGTTCTTGCTGTGCCCAATTGCTATGGATGAAGCAAACTCTCAAGGACTACGGTGTCAACATGAAGAATGTGCCTCTCTTCTGTGACAATGAGAGTGCCATCAAGATTGCTCACAACCCAGTTCAGCACTCGAAGACAAAGAACATTCAGATTCGTCATCATTTTCTTCATGATCATGTGTTGAAGGGCAACATTTCTATTGAGCATGTGAAGATTGAAGAACAGCTAGACGATATCTTCACAAAGCCCTTGGATGAGAAGAGATTTAGCAAGTTGCGGTGTGAGCTAAATATCCTAGAATCTTCGAATGTTCTTTGAAAAGGACACTCATCCTAACACTTATGCAAAATTGATGACTTAGATGTGCAACACATGAAGAAACATTTTTCTTCAATCAATGAAGAATAACACTCTTAGTGTGAAGAAATTAATGAAGAATTTGATTCTCAGAACCCTACAATAATTGTACGCGGTGTCTGAAATCATCATTCTTATACGGTAGGTCACGCCACCATCGAAAATTGAAATTCCTCAAATTATTCATATTCTTCAACTTTGCATAGTCTTCACTGGTTCCGACGTTTTTCTTCATTGGCTATATATATGAGTTTATGTCCTCTACATCATTCACTTATTGCTATTTCTTCAAGTTGGTTTTCTGCTAAGTGAATGTGATCGGCCCTTCCCCTCTATGCTATACTCAACCCAATCTGTTGACAAATTCTTCATGTGCGTTCTATTTGAAACTCGTTCAAAATCTTCACTGTGTCCTTGTCAGCTGAAGAAATTGCAAACGTAACTTTAAAACCTATCTTATTGAAATTTTCGGCTTTGCCGCTCAAACCGTTCCGCATCCCACGATACACTTATCCACTCACCCACGATCTAACACGATCTCCACCTCTCACTACGTGGGTGACACATGTCATGCGAATGAGAAGGGTCAGGGGCACGTTCGTCCAATTTCTTTGGGCGAGCAGTTTTTCACCATGGCTATAAATACCCCCCCTTCCCTTCCTCACTTCTTTTACTCCGCTCGACCTCTCTCTCTAGCTCGAGCTTCTCAAACCCTAGCGCCGCCGCTACTTCATCGCCACCGGTGAGGAAGAGTTTCACTGCCTCGACCTCGTCGCCGACGTACTCGCGCCAACCGCGGAAATCTTCACTCCGCCACCGCTGTAGCCATCTTCCTCCACCGAGTTAGGGCATGGAAGATCTACACAGACGAACTTCACCTCTCCACTTCACTGTTTGTCATGTTCTTCATCCAGGGTAATTAAAAGTTACTTTTACTGCCCTCGTTGATTCGAATGATTATCTACAAAATCTTCAAAAGTGTTTTTCTTCATATCTTCACACACTAAACACCTCACAAGTCATCTGTTCTTGATTCGTTTCTCTAAGCATCATTTTTCTTCAAGATTCCTCAATTGTGTGGATCTTCGATCTATACAACTCTGGAACCTAAGACAAAGAACGCTTAGTGAAAATCTTCAAGACTCATCTGGTCAAATTCCTCAAACTTGTTCTTTTTGAAAAACCTTCTGAGAACGCATATGACCTCTCCAAATTCCTCGCAACTATACTCTATTCATAGGTACACATGTCAGCTCCTGAATCACTAGGTTCTCATCAACTTAACTCATTTGCAGCGTTCCTCGAAGAAAAGTTGCATACTTCTTCAGAGAATTCGATTGTTCAAATTCCTCAACTGAAGAAAATGGCTGATGGTAAAAGGCCACATAAAGGAGGAAAGAGGCCTGAGGTAAATACATCGTTTGAGATCCCTGATGACATATATGCTTGGTACTGCACACCTACTGAGGAAACCAAGAATGAGCGCAAAGTGCACAAACAGAGGATAAAGAGGAGCTGGGCAAGAGAATGGAGGGAGTACAGATATGTCACTCCTAAGTACATGAAGAAATTCGCACTCAATCATCCATGCCCAAGAGCTCCATTGGCACCTGGCCAAATAGCAGATCCCACCAGCCTCAAGCGCGGTGAGGACTATCCTGATGAATGGGCCAAGTGCCAAGCCAAGTTGGCTAAGCAAGCCAGAGAAGCAATGAGGAAATTCAATGAAGACTCTGCTGCTGTTGCTGCCTCTGCTGAGGCCTCTGTTGTCAAGCCAAAGAAGGCTATGTCTAAGAAGCCTGCGCGCAGGCCAAGTTCCTCAGCAATGCCCTCACGGCCAGAATCAGCAATGCCCTCACGGCCAGAATCATCAAAGCCCTCACGGCCAATTCCTTATGCTGCTCCTGTTCCTCTAAAGTCCTCAGCTCCTCAGCTGTTCCGACTAAATCCTCAGCACATATGCATCTCGCCTTGTGCCAAAGGACTGCTGGCATCTCCGTTGCCTCAGGTGTCTCAGCTAGTTCCTCAGCTGCACCAAGTTCCTCAGCTGGCCCCTCACTGCTGAAGACAAAGGCCACTGCTGGACGAGGTCCTCGCCCAAGTCCTCAAAAGAAGCAAGTCGCTTTCCAAGTGGCATCTGATGAAGACGAAGCTGATGATGATGAACTTGCAGAAATCATCAGAGACAGGCAAGTCAGGGCCTCTAGAGCCAAGGGATCAGAGGTGCCACTGCTTTTGGATCCCAAGCTGATCCTCGACTACATTGATGATTGGCACAAGGACCCCAACACTCCCTTGCCTGACTTTAAGCTGACTCCTGGCCAGAGTCACATGCTGACCCACTTCATTCAAGAAGAAAAGTGGAAATTTGAGAAGGCCAGGCAGATCAAGAAAGCGCAGTATAAGAAAGAGCGCTATCTGAAGAAAAACGTTGTCTCTATGACAACTGAAGAACTTGTCACTATTCAGACTAAGATTAAGAAATTCAGTGATGACTTTGATGCATATCGTGCTGATTGGCTTGGAGCCAAGGTTCATTTTGTGAAACTTGCGGATAACTTCACTTCCAATGTTGCAGCCCCAACGCAACAGGAAATTCCTCAGGCTGAAGCATCCGCTCAACCTACTGAGGAAAATGCCAGCACCGCTGATGACAATCAGGCTGCTGAAGATAATGTGAGTTCCAGGGCTGATGACTGCATTCCAGCGACTGAAGAAATTGCCAGGGCACCCACTAGTGGTGTGCCTGAAGAAAATCAACCAGATTCCTCAGCTGCTCCTGCACCAAGTTCAACTCCAATCCTTCCATCTGCATCAGATGTGAAGAAGACCAAGGCTGCAGAGCGTGCTGCAGTGAAGAAAAGGAAAGCATCAGCTGCTTCAGATTCTTCAGCTCCGAAGAAAATGAAGCCTATGACAAGTTCATTTGCAAATCCGATTGATGCTGTTCCCATCTCAACCAGTCCATCAAAGGACCTTGTTCCTTTTGATGAAGAATATGTGATTCCTAGCGGATCTGATGAAGAAACTCCTTCTGCTGCTTCATCTGAACCGTTGGATGAAGAAATTGAAGTGGATGCGATCCCTTCAACACCTATCATCTCCTCGCCTATGCCTCAGTTCACAGCTGAAGAGGCTGGCGTTGAAGAAATGGAAGATGAAGATGTGGACATTGGCTGCTCCACACCCGTAATCAGTAATGAATTCTGGGAAGGTCAGCATCCAAACTCTCCAATGTTCACCCCTCTATAGCAAATTCCTCAGTCCCCCACACAAACTGTTCACATGGGCTTTGAAGAAACTCATCCCACTTCATCTGTCCATGAGGAAATTCTAGCCACTAGCGCTGAAAAAACTGCTGCTGCTGAAAAACCAAAACGCAGACTACCACTGAGGAGGAACCAGAAATTCCTCAACCAGAAGAACCTGCGATTGAGATTCCTGAGGTCGTGATGCAACTCACTGACACTCCTCTGCTGAAGCCAAAGGATCCATTCTCACACAAGCAAAAGTTCAAGGCTGATGATTTCTTCGGTGAGCACGTATTCTTCGAAGATTACAACCCATATGACTCTGCTCGCATTAGGAAGAGGCGTTTCTGGACTGCTAGTCAAGCCAATTTCTATTCCTCAGTGCTGTTCAACAAGGAGAAGATCTTCTATCATGAGCATATTCCTCACGTGGATATGGAATCTCTGCCGTGCTTCACACCAGTCCTTAGTGTTCTTCATGATGGTGGACTGCTAAACTTTTGCTCTGATATCTATGATTGGAATGAAGAACTGATTCTTCAATTCCATGCAACGCTGCACATCACCGGAGATGCTGAAGATGTGAACTCATTGGTGCTGGACTGGATGTCTGAAAACACTCACTACACTGCACCAGCCTCTGAATTGCTTCGTGCTCTACCACTCAGTCCTCCCCTTGAAGAAGCTCGCTGCATCTAAAGTGAACCTGAGCTCACACATCATTACATGCAGGTGCTGATGAAACCTTTGAAGCCAGGTCAAGCACCAAGAACCAAATTCCTCGTGAAGGAATTGTTGTACGTGCCCAGAACTGTCTATCATATTCTTATGAGGACAATCAGTCCCATCAAAAGCCACGACTCATCTGATGAGGAAATTGTTGGCATCATGAAGAATATGGTATTCAACATTGTTCATGGCATTCCTGTCAATTATCACGATTTCTTCATGAGGACTATGGCCAATGTTGCACTGTCTCCGTTTGAGCTGAAGCCTTATGCACCTTGGATTATGAGATTCCTCAGGACAAGGTCTTCACTCAACTACAAAGCTTATTTCCAGAATCACCTCAGCTACTTGACCCCAATTGAAGTCCTCAAGCAGACATATTCCTTAGTTGATGGAAAGGGAAAGGCACCAGCTGTAATAGATGAAGGCATTCGTCCATTGGATGGTCAGTTTCGCAAAGCTGCATCTTATTCCACCAATGATGACTCTGCCACACATGACTCTGCCAATGCACCCAAGTCCACTCCTCAAGCCACTGCTCCACGCGTGATGACTGACCGTGAACTTCTGCTTAGTCTTCACCAGAAGGTGGATCAAAATCACAAATGGGTTAAGCGTCAGTTCGGTTCACTTCTTTACAACATGACTGCCACACACAATGCAGTGAAGAAAACCACTACTACCTCCATCAAGTCTTTGGTCGCACCTGGGCAATCCTGTCACATCTGTATGGTGAAGAAGATCTGAAGAACATGGGTCTCAAAGAAGATTTTGACTGGTCTTTACCTCTACCGAAGAAGTTCAAGAAGGTCCAGGTTCCTTCTCTGGTGGCCAGCTCATATTCTTCATCACGCGACACTGATGAACATGAAGATTTGGACGACACTGCGATAGGCCCTACATCAACAAATGCCCCCAACAATGCTAGCGCTCCTTCTTCAACAGGATTATCTTCAGGGGCGTTAGTCCTCATTTTTGATCCTTTTGGTCATTCGATGACAAAGGGGGAGAAATATGAGTTAGTCTTCAAGCGGGTCTACTATATGGGCGTTTTTTTGCTAAGTTACAACTCTCGTTCTTCTGAAACTTTATTGGATCGAGTTGTAATCTTAAACCCGATGGTGCTCTGATAATTTTGATGCACTGTGCTCTGATACTTTTGATGCACTGTTCTGCATGCTTATTCCTCGTTAATACTATTGCACGCATGCTGAATTTCATCAGGCACCATATTTCATCATGCATTTCAAATTCTTCATATTATATGTTAAATGCGTGTATGAATTACAAGATATAGGGGGAGATCTCCATGATTCAAATCTTCAAGTGTGCATTGCTTCGAAAGCAAATTCCTCACTATGCACATCTTCAGGGGAGTTCTTCTATATCTTGCAATCAAATTCCTCAATATCAATAGTTACACTTCATATGTTTATCCCCGTTGAAAACTTAACCTATATTGTCATCAATCACCAAAAAGGGGGAGATTGTAAGTCCATCTAGTGCCCCTTAGTGATTTTGGTGTATTGAAGACTTATAGGTTAAGGGACTAATGCGTTTGTGATTGTACACAAGTCTATGAGGAGTTTGATATTTACAGGAAAAGTCGACCCCTAAAAATGAATATCTTCGACTGAAGATTTTGGTATTTCTGAAGACTTTCATGAAGACTTTGAAAGTGAAGAAATTGGTGTGTCCATGAAGACTTGATATTCATGCGAGGAATATGAAGCTTAAAGACCTTCGTTTTCATAGTTTTGTTTCTTCTCTTTCTTGAGTCATAGGAAACACCGTACTGTTAAAGGGGGTCGAGGAAATACTAAGGAAAAATTTCCATGTGATGCTCAACTCAAAATCCTACACCTACCAATCCCTTCGAGTGAAGCCATTGGAAATCTCATACAGTTCAGTCAATTTCTTCAGTGACAGAGACGAAGTTCTTCTGGTCTCTGAGGAATTTGTCCTGACTAAGGAGTTAGGAATTCGCCAGTGCGGATTGACTACACAGTGAGGAACATGATAGCCCTGAGGATTTTACTACTCAAAATTCTGACCGTTGCTGTGCTATGCGCCAGCTGTCTAAAAATATCTATCCACCTAACGGTCATATCATTGAAGGGCATTTATGTCTTATCATGTCGGGCTGCTCCCTAGGCTATAAATAGCCGCCCCCTACAACCACTAGCTGGTTGGCTTCTCCGAGAGAAACTGACACTTGTCATTTGAGAGCAACCCATCCTTGAGGACTTTGAGCGAAAATCATCAAGTGAGGAAAAACCAAAAACCCAAAACCCAAACACCTACAAATCCCAAGTGATTGAGCATCACTGAAGAGATTGATCCTGTGTGGATCCGACGCTTGTTACCTTTGAAGACTGTGCTTCTTCCAGACGGTTAGGAGTCATGGTTTAGAGCATCCAAGAGGAATTGTGGATCGCCGAGTGACCAAGTTTGTGAAGGTTTGGAAGTCGCCTGAAGACTTACCACGAGTGATTGGACGAGGTCTGTGTGACCTTAGTTCAAGGAGAATATGGTGAGGACTGGGTGTCCTGAGCTGCGTGTTTAGGACTGGGTGTCCGGGACTGTGTGTCCTCGAGTTTAAATACTCAGCCGCTCCAACCAGAGGTACAACTGGGACAGCAGTTGGAACTGGTCTACCAAATCATTGTCTTCACCATGCTTACTGGTTCTATTTCCTCAACTCTTTTATTTCCTCATAACTGTGTTGTGTGATTGTTCATATCTGTGTTTGAAGACTTTGACTGAAGACTTTCTCAATTTCCTCAGTTCAATTTCTTCAGTCTGTTTGTTTTCATCCTTTGTTATCCTGTGATTACGCTTCCTGTACTCCGTGCCTATCTTCATTTCATCATGATGACTATGCTTGTATACTGTTATGTTCACTTTTGAGTACTTATTCCGCTGCTAGTAGTTCTTCGCTAAGGAATTTCCTCACCGGCAAATTCCTCAGTGAAGAATTTCATAAAAATCGCCTATTCACCCCCCCTCTAGTCGATATAACGCACTTTCAAATAAGCTACTATTTCAGAGTCAAGTCCATATTTAGTGCTAAATTTACGGAAAACATCGGTGTCCATAAAAGATTTAACACAATCAAACTTAGGTGTCATACCTGACTTCTTACCTTCGTCGAGGTCCCAATCTTCAGATTTGCGTTTAATTCTTTCCAATAAATCCCATTTGAATTCAATAGTCTTCATCATAAAAGAGCCAGCACAAGAAGTATCGGGCATGGTGCGATTGTTATCAGAAAGCCGAGCATATAAATTTTGAATAATCATTTCTCTTGGAAGCTCATGATTGGGGCATGAATATAACATTGATTTAAGCCTCCCCCAAGCTTGAGCGATGCTTTCTCCTTCACGAGGCCAAAAAGTATATATATAATTGCGATCACAATGAACAAGATGCATAGTCCAATTTCAATCGTTTGTAGTTCCATGATCCCATATCATCACATAGCCTATACCATGTCAATGCATCTCCCTTCAAAGATAAAGGGAAGACCTTCTTCATAATAACATCATCGGGCACACCTGCAAGCTTAAATAATCCACAAACTTCATCCACATATATTAGGTTCTCATCAGGATGCATTGTTCCATCTCCTGCAAAAGGATTAGCTAGCAGTTTTTCTATCATACCTGAAGGGATCTCAAAGTAGAAATTTTCATTTTCAGCAGGTTCAATAGGTTGAGGAGCAACTCTTTGCTCTACTGGTCGGGGTGAAGATACCCCGAACAAGCCCCTCAGAGGATTACTTTCCATAGTAACAAGTGACAGTAAATTTCAGCACACTATATAAATTTTTCCTTACTAAATTCCACCTACCAAAGGTGCTTCACTGCCCGGCAATGGCGCCAGAAAAGAGTCTTGATGACCCACAAGTATAGGGGATCTATCATAGTCCTTTCGATAAGTAAGAGTGTCCAACCCAATGAGGAGCAGAAGGAAATGATAAGCGGTTTTCAGCAAGGTATTCTCTCCAAGCACTAAAATTATAGGTAACAGATAGTTTTGTGATAAGATAACTTGTAACGAGCAACAGGTAAAAAAAGTAAATATAGTGCAGCAAGGTGGACCAATCCTTTTTGTAGCAAAGGAAAAGCCTGGACAAATTTTTATATAGAGAAACGCGCTCCCGAGGAGACATGGGAACTATCGTCAAGCTAGGTTTCATCACGATCATATGATTTGCGTTCGGTACTTCGATAATTTGGTATGTGGGTGGACCGGTGCTTGGGTGTTGTCCTTACTTGGACAAGCATCCCACTTATGATTAACCTCTATTGCAAGAATCCGCAACTACAACAAAAGTATTAAGGTAAACCTAACCATAGCATGAAACATGTGGATCCAAATCAGCCCCTTACGAAGCAACGCATAAACTAGGGTTTAAGCTTCTTTCACTCTAGCAACCCATCATCTACTTATTACTTCCCAATGCCTTCCTCTAGGCCAAAATAATGGTGAAGTGTCATGTAGTCGATGTTCACATAACACCACTAGAGGAGAGACAACATACATCTCATCAAAATATCGAACGAATACCAAATTCACATGACTACTAATAGCAAGACTTGTCCCATGTCCTCAGGAACAAACGTAATTACTCACAAAGCATATTCATGTTCATAATCACAAAGCATATTCATGTTCATAATCTGAATATATGATCTTCCACCAAATAAACCAACTAGCATCAACTACAAGGAGTAATTAACACTACTAGCACCCCACAGGTACCAATCCCGGACTAAGAGACAAGAATTGGATACAAGAGATGAACTAGGGTTTGAGAGGAGATGGTGCTGGTGAAGATGTTGATGGAGATTGAGCCCCTCCCGATGAGAGAATCGTTGGTGATGACGATGGCGATGATTTCCCCCTCCCGTAGGGAAGTTTCCCCAGCAGAACAGCTCCGCCAGAGCCCTAGATTGGTTCCTCCAAGGTTCCGCCTCGTGTCGGCAGAGTCTCGTCCCGAAAGCTGGCTTATGATTTTTTTCTCGTCGAAAGACTCCATATAGTAGAAGATGGGCATCAGAGGGCCACCAGGGGGCCCACGAGGCAGGGGCGCGCGCCTAGGGGGTAGGGCGCGCCCCCACCCTCGTGGGCAGGGTGTGGCCCTCCTTCGGAACTTCTTGCGCTCAGTATTTTTATATATTCTAAAAATGACTTCCATGAAGTTTCAGGACTTTTGGAGCTGTGCAGAATAGGTCTCTAATATTTGCTCCTTTCCAGCCCAGAATCCCACCTGCCGGCATTCTCCCTCTTTATGTAAACCTTGTAAAATAAGAGAGAATAGGCATAAGTATTGTGACATAATGTGTAATAACAGCCCATAATGCAATAAATATCGATATAAAAGCATGATGCAAAATGGACATATCAAGCCCACACACACTGTTAAGAGGGTCCGAACTACCTTACAACAGGAGATCTCGGCTCGTCAGGAGCTCGACTAGCAATCCGGCCTCTGTCTCAGTCCCGATCAAGTGGTGTGTTCGTGCCGCGTGTACATAACTACGCACTCAAAATCCCATGGGCATCGATGGAGGCATAGCTAGCTTGTGGTCCATAGTACGGCTCTATCGACATCGGATACACACATACTTTCACTTTTACTTGTATCCTTTTAAGGTCTCAATCCCACAGGCCCCATATGGTGGTCTGGTCATTGATCCTCTTGAAGGATAAACACACCAAGACGGCGAGAAACGCAAACATATGGGGGACTTTTTAGGTGATTCCGTTAACGATAGCTCTACCTATTTTTCAGGACCCACATGCAGCTTTCCCTTGGTTTCGGCATGTTAAATAACCTGTTGCTTATCGCACTACCTGTATTAATGCGCCTTGACGTACTAATTAAATTACAATGAGAACAGTTTGCGGCTGGAGCTTTAGGACACCAGCTTTTTACCTTTGCACCTTTTCTGTTTTCTTTCTCTTTTTTCTCTCGGCTCCCCTGTGGATAACCCTATCAGGTAGCACCCGTACACTTTGGTACGTTTAATGGTTGCCAGGGGCTTCATAACACCCCACATTATGACAACAAAGGTTTGAACACTTTTTATAAGTATAGTTTGGCACCCCGAATTTAGCATTATATGCATTGGCTCTGAATCATGTCTTTGGTCAATAGTTGGGTTGCCTGGCTCCTGTGCTTGCTACCTTGCGTTCTGCTATATCGGCTAAGGTAGTAAAGGGAGAACTACTGTGATTGTTCCTTGGTTTATCCAAAGGAGCACCTCAGTAGAGAAAGCCAAAAACCGATAGTCATGATGCGGCAAGAGCCGGTCAGCTGTTCAGAGGTTACAAATCATTGGAGATTTCTTCCGCATTACGCGAAGGATTGGTACTTCCCGATCATACACTTATAGCACTTTAGTTTGGATACTAGGGTCTGCACCCATGTTTTTATTTGTAAAACTCCTAAGGCTAAGTGAGGGAATTCAAGCCGCATAGTCTGGTTGCCAGGTTCGTTGTGCTAAACAACTCCTTCAAGGACCATACAATTGGATCAAGATTATTTAGATTCCACCCCGAACACCCCCGTACTACCTACGTGGGGGCAGAAGCCGATGACTGGCTAACCCTCAGATTTCATACAACACGGCCGCACAGGAGGAAAAAATTAAAACATAACAAGCATTCTATTGCATAACATCATTGGTTCATGTTACATGACAGGATGATACGAATGTTTTCATAGGAATATAACATCCTTCGCACATTGCTCCGCCACAAGGCGGGATCCCTCCAGGACACCATCAATATATAACTCAGGTCAGCAGTGATCCTTTCCCTCAGGTGAACCCTCGGTCATCAGCTTCTTGGCATCCATCTTCGCCTAGTGCATCTTGACATGGTCAAAGGCCATCCAGGCACCTTCAATACAGACCGACCGCTTTATGACCTCAAGCCGTGGGCAGGCACTAACAAGCCGCTTCACAAGTCCAAAGTAGCTGCTGGGTATCGGCGCGGCAGGCCATAGTCGGAATATTAGGTCCTTCATGGCTAGCTCGACCGCCTTGTGCAGCTCGACCAACTGTTTCAGCTGGTCGCTAAAGGTCACCGGATGTTCTGGTCCAAGATATTGAGACTAGAACAGCTTCTCCGTAGAACTCCCTTCTTCAGCTCGATAGAACTCAACAGCATCTGATACACTGCGTGGCAAATCCGTAAATGCCCCCGGAGAGCTCCAAATTCAGGTAAGTAAAAGGAACATTTCCTTCACAGACTTGCGTTGCATAATGAAAGCCTTTCCCGCCGCGATCTTCTTGGCCGCCTGGATTTCCTGAAGGGCGCTCTGGACCTCGGCTTGATCCTCTTGTGCGCTCTGGCGGTCCTTCGCAAGTTCGAACGCTTGCGTCTTAGAATCACTCTCCAAGTACTCGTACTTCTTGACGGCGTGCTGGAGTTCTTGCTGGACCTCGCTGACCTATGCCTCGTGCTTCTCGCGCGCGGAGCGCTCCTTGGCCGCCTTGTCCTCGGCCTCGACTAACGCCTTCTTGAGGGCCGAAACCTCGGTCGTGGCCCCTAATAAAATTCATGACACTTTATTCAGCACGAAACATTCATCCTTCCAAAATATACGCGTAGGTCACTTCATACCTTGGTTGTCCTCCAGCTACTTCTTCATGAGGTCGAGCTCTTCTTCGGCTTGCTCCAGGCCCTGCTTCAGGCCAGAGACCTCCGCAGTATGAGCGGCAGCAGCCAACAGCGATGCCTGCTTATTCACATAGACTTCTTATGTTAGACTCCTGCGAAAATTATTTTGATCCTCTGTTCGGCTTTTTTTCCGAACACCGAACAGAGCATCAGGGGCTACTGTCTACACGGTGATATCCTTTCTACAATTACATTACTTACCTCAAAGCGTGTTAAAAGACTAGCGTAGGCTTCGGTCAGTCTGCTTTTGGCGGACTGAACCTTCTTCATCACCGTACCCATAAGGACACGGTGTTCATCCACAACGGAAGCGCCTCGCAGCGCTTCCAGCAGATTATTCGGTGCCTCTGGTTGGACAGAGGTCACCGGCGGAACAGGCACACCTCCTCCTTTCGGGGAAGGCCATTCACTGGACTATGGAGCCATGCAGGTCTCCAGAATGGTATCCGGCTGGGGTCCGAATGGAATTTGGCCCCCATCACCAGTCCTCACGGGGGCTTTTTCCCCCATGTGTCCGCACTACAAGAAATATGTCAACTTATGACCTTCTCTTAGTGACCCCAGCTGAATTGGTCGTGAATTCATGGCCATTTCGCTTTGAAGGGCTCAAACCCTGAAATTTCTTACACCAAATGGTCACAAAGCAGACAAGAGGCGCCAATGAACTTATTTCTACCTGATTATGACCAATATAAATGTTCATGAGGTTGTGAATGTGGATGCATTGGTACTTATTGCTATGACAAGGCGCCACCTCATTAGTTTTGCCTATGTGTCATGTCCATGTGACAATTTTTGCCCTAGGTTGTGAAGCAACCTATATTTATGTCATTCCCAAAATTCCCAATAAAATTGGGCATTCTTTACTATCCAAATCATTGCCTCATGACAATATTCAACTCCATTTGACTGGTAAATCTTCCTCGGCAAATTTCCAAAGTTTTTGTTCAGCTCAAACTGTTGTGAAGGAAGTACTGGCTAGGCATATCCTAATGAGCTGAATTGTTGCCACATCTTCTATATTCCCAAATCATAGCTCTCCACACAATTTGAGCCCCATCTAACAATGCATGTGAGTGTGGCTTCAACATTCATATTTCTGTCCACTTTGGTACGTTGCAAAGCAAGTGACACCTAGGCTCCTCCATTTGGCCTGCAAATTTTCCAAGATAGTGTCCTTTGTAGATGATCATCCTCGGCCAAAACACAGGCCCATTGGCCATGTGCATTTCCCGTACCACTAATCAAAAATTTGGGTGCTAATTCATGTTTGAGCTCGGTTCAGTCTCCTCGTGAGATTCTTCTATTGCCTTCTTCTTCCTGACACCTATCAGGGGAGTGCACAACCCACTAGACATGCCTAGGCCGCCAGGAACGCGTGGCAACACCACGGTCACGCGGTGACCACGTGGCGGGCATGCGAGTCTACGCGCTTTGGAGTTGGGGCCCTGGGCCACCATCCAAACCTCAAAGTATGGCCACCAAACCATGTATTTATGATTAAATACATACTTTTCTACCTAGAAATGAGTTTTTGAAAAAATAAAGAGCAAACTATGAGGCAGCTGCAGTTCAAATTTGTCCCGCTTCCTACTGAATCAGCAGAAATTTGTCTTTTTCACCAGAGGTGGATAAAAACTTTTGGCACCCAACCATTTTGTCAATTGTGCATTAAACATGGCCTAGTATTTTGTAAAATTGATTTGGTCCATTTTTGCAACAAATATATGGTAGGTCCTTCACAAAAAAACTCATTTTGGGCACTCAAAAAATGGAAAATTGATTTTTCGTCCAAAGAAAATGAAAACTCCTTTAGGCAACATTGTTTGCCATTCCAATATGCATGCTTGTGCACAATATGAGATCATTTGAACAAACTATGCCATGAATGTGGCCATAAGATTGATCATTTGGCTTGAAACCATGAATCTTCAGAGATGATAGCTCATTTATGAGAACACTTTTTAAAATAATTGTCGTCTTACAAGTTTGTTATTTTTCCTGGGAACTTGGCCACATATAATGACACAATGCGAAGGTTTCCAATTTTTTGATTTTTTTGAATTTTTTATGCCCGTTTCAAAATGCGATCAAAACGGTGGGAATGGCTGTTCCTAGCTAGTGGTTGAGTGTTGGAATTTTTTTGGTGTTTCTCTGATTAAATAGATACTTATGTACCTAGAAATGTTTTTTGGAAAAACTAAATAGCAAACTATGAGGCAGCTGCAGTTCAAATTTGACCCGCTTCCAACTGAATCGGCAAAAAATTGTCTTTTTCACGAGAGGTGGATCAAAACTTTTTACACCCAACGATTTCGTCAATTGTGCATTAAATATGTCCTAGTATTTTATAAAATTGATTTTGGCCAATTTTGCAACAATTATTTGGGAGGTCCTTCACAAAAAACCTCCTTTTGGGCACTCGAAAAATGGAAAATGGTTTTTTCGTCCAAAGAAAATGAAAACTTCCTTAGGCAACATAGTTTTCCATTCCAATATGCACCCTTGTGCACAATGTGAGATCATTTGAACAAACTATGCCATGAATGTGGCCATAAGATTGATCATTTGGCTTGAAAGCCATTGATCTTCAGAGATGATAGCTCGTTTCTGAGAGCACTTTTTAAAAATAATTGTCGTATTACAAGTTTGTTATTTTTCCTGGGAACTTGGCCACATATAATGACACAATGCAAATGTTTCCCAATTTTTTGATTTTTTTTTGAATTTTTTATGCCCGTTTCAAAATGCGGTCAAAACAGCGGGAATGACCGTTCCTAGCTAGTGGTTGAATCTTGGAATTTTTTTGGTGTTTCTCTGATTAAATAGATACTTATGTACCTAGAAATGATGTTTTGGACAAAATAAATAGCAAACTATGAGGCAGCTGCAGTTCAAATTTGACCCGCTTCCACCTGAATCGGCGGAAATTTGTCTTTTTCACGAGAGGTGGATCAAAACTGTTTACACCCAACCATTTTGTCAATTATGCATTAAATATGTCCTAGTATTTTAGAAAATTGATTTGGTACAATTTTGCAACAAATATATGATAGGTCCTTCACAAATTTTATTCATTTTGGGCAACAGAAAATGATTTAAAATAGCTAGAAAGATCAGGAATGCATACAAATTGGTCCTTATCTATAAAATGTGGTCTAAGTCTAGTGAAAATTTTTGTGGTGCCATTTTGCAAAATATTTTTGATAGCTGCTTCACAAAATCCCTCTATTTTCAATACTTGAAGACTATTTTAAATCACTGATTTTTTGAACCAATGAGATCTCTTCCCATGGATCGAGGACATGGCGCCTATCCATCCATCCATCCATCCATCTCTCCATCCCACATCCATCCATCCATCTATCTACAGAAAAAAGAAAAGAAAAAGATCCCCACCCGCAGCCCAAACCCTAGCTCAGATCCCCCATGGCACCCCTCCTCCCTCGTCCCCATCTCCTCGCCGCCGCCGCCACCTCCTCCACGTCTCCTGCAGCTCTCCTCGTCGCCAACCTACGGCGCCCGATGCCGCCCGATTTCGGCACCGTTCGACGGTGCCCGATACCCTCCCCTCCGCTCCATCCTCCCCATCGACCAAATCGACCGTGCCCTTCCACCCACACATCGCCACCGCCACCCACCATCCCGTCTGACCTCACTGCCGCCACCCACCGCCCAGTCTGTCCTCATCGCCGGCCGCCCCTCCCGCTCTCTCCCCCCCCCCCACAGCCGCCGCCCCCTCCCTCTCCTCCCATCAGAAGAGAAGAGGGACCTCCGTTTGTACGAGGGGACGGTTGCGTCCCATCCTCGCGCGGATCGACCCGGACGCGCGTCGTCGTCAAGAGCCGTTGTCAAGGCGCGCCGTCGTCAAGAGCTAGAGACACCATGGGAGTGCAGATCGAGGCGGGGTCCTTCTTCCTCCATCTGCTTCTGCTCTCTCGCCCATCTTCTCCCCATCCCTTCCATTCCCTCCCGCTGTTGCTAGATTTGGGGGGTGGGGAGAGAGTGATGCCAGTGTCAATGTCGGTTGGCTGATTTAGTTCTTTGCTCCCCAGGTGGCCTCTGCGCATCTCCTTCGCCCGCTCGATCCGTAGAAGCATGGGCACGAACGGCCCTGCTAGCAGCACTGCCGCCTCATCATCCTCTTTGCCGGCCACTGTCGGCTGCAGCGGCGGCGCGGCCCAGAAGCCGTGGCTGTTCGTCGGGCTCGGGAACCCCGACAGGATGTACAAGGGGACCCGCCACAACGTAAGATTCTGGCGCTCCAGCTTTCTGGATCACGCTTTGCTTGTCTTGTAAGGAGTTGTGCGTTTTCAGCTGGTAGCCATGTTGACTGTACAAGTTAATCATGATGCAATTCATAAATCCAACTAGTAATTGCTAGAAATTACTGCAATTTTCTGAAGCCGGTTTAACTATCTACAAACACTGATGTTGCGTGGCTGGAAAGGCTAAGTAGGCTCGATGCTAAGCTCTTCGCCAGGGTAAAGGTGTTATCTTTTTGGTTGCTTGATACTACAAACTCTTGGATTTTAGTTAACTGCGTACTGTCCTGATTAGTGTGATTAGTTGAACTATACTCTGGATTACAGTATGTCACTATGATATCCTGTTGGTAATCATTATGTTGTTGCATACAGGTTGATGAGATGGGGTTCAGACGCCCCAACAAGATCCAGGCCGTCACGCTTCCCATGATCCTCACGTCGCCCTACAAGAACCTCGTAGCCGAGGCGCACAACGGCTCCGGCAAGACTACCTGCTTCGTCCTCAGCATGCTCAGCCGCTTCGACCCCAGCTGCAGGACTTCCCAGGGCATCTGCATCTGCCCTACCAGGCAGCTTGCACAGCAGGTCCCTCTCTCATCTCATCTAGTTACTGAATACTCCTCTGACTGCTATTTTTCACCTGTAATCTGATTATTAATGTACCCAAATGTTAATTGGACCTCCTGTCTAGTATAGGACTGTTAGGACCCCGATTCCAGGTCACATCGATCTAGCCGGTAACACCTCATATCACATTGCGGCCTCACGCACGGTATCCCCATGGGTGTCGCCTTACCATGGCCCGAGACCGTTTGCGCCTTTTGGCTCATGTATACGATAGTGTCGCGAGCATCCATATGACAGAGAACCCGGGCCGACATGGCTAGTCGTGAACCCAAAGCGGCACAGACCTATGGGGACAGGCATACATGAATCACATCGAGCATGTCGGTCATCAGCGTGTGAATCCGGGATGTAGCACTAGGCTAACAGGACTCCGGGGAACCCGGGCTATAGCAGGCTAGGCAGGACTCCGGAAGTCACCGCGTGACATTTCCCTGAAGGGAAAGACATAGGAACGAAGTGAAACACATGCCGGCCAGTCAAGTGTCCTGAGCAGTAGTGCTGGGCTAGCAGGACTCCGGTGAACCGGGCTGTAGCAGACTACTATGGCTCAAGGAGCACTAGACTACATTTCCCCATAAGAGAGGCTGCCAAGATAAACAACTAGATTGTCGGATCCCACACATACCAAGCATTTCAATCATACACACAATATGCTCGTTATGTGCAATACAACATGGCATCACAACAAAACTCTACAACTCAAGTACTTTATTTAAGGCTCCAGAGAGCCATACATAACATGTTCATACAGGTAGGGGTCACATGACCCGACACTCAAGTCATACAAGCATACAAGCACTGTCGGAAGCAAATAGTCTGAGTACAGACACGAGAAAGCAAGAAGGCTTCTCGAAGCCAGTCTATCTACATAGGGCCCTCCATGGCCAGGATCAGCACCTGTTTGGCAAGTCACTCATCGACATCGAGATCTACATAAAACCCATCGGAGGGGGCGGTGTTGTCGTCTGAAAACAGTAATTAAGCAAACATGAGTACAAAGGTACTCAGCAAGTCTTACATCAGAACGTACTATACATGCTCATTCTCAAGAAGGTGGTGGAGTTATTGCAGCAAGCCAGCTCTGACTCTTGGCTAAGCTATCCTATGGGACACCACTAGTCAAATAGTTTTCGCACACAAGTCCACTAATCACCAACACAATACTCCACCGGAGATCCTCCCTCGTCATCCTACGAGAGAGCCATCCTCGGTACTCACACTTATCTTGAGTCTTTTAGTAGTATCCATTAACTTGTCTATGAACTGTATAGGCAACCAAGTAGTCCTTTACTGCGGACGCGGCTATTCAAATAGATGATGTTAACCCTGCAGGGGTGTACTTCTTCATACACGCTCTCACCACTTACCGTCGTTTACACGACATGTACTCGGCAACCTTCAAACGGAAGCCCAACGAGGGTGTCGGCCACGTCCTACCAAGACACTCCAGGTTTATCGCCTATCCAGGTTCCATCCGCAGGGAGTCCGACCGAGGTTTCCACATACGGCCCCGAACGATGTGAACAGGGTTCTCGAGACACCAAACGGGTGACTCGGTACACCGTGCCACGGTGTATCTACCGCAACATAGCCCACCCCTAGGGTCAGCGCTACGCACGGCCGCCAACACGTAACCTACAAACACCAGAAACTAATTGCAAGTCATGGACAGAGTACTAGGGTGATTAAGAAGCCGAGAGGGTCCATTGGTTTCGGGCCCAATGTATGGTAGTAACTGAATCTTAAATCACACATACATATCTCAGTTCTTATGGACGACCTCAATGAAACAACCCACCATGTACTCCTACATGGCCTCTCATCGATACCTTTACCAAATCATGTTCAACACATTCCTCACATTACCGACATAATCATTTCACTCTAGCCCATCACCCAGATGAACCAGACCTGACACAACTCTAAGCATAGCTGGCATAGCAAGGTAGGAAACACATACATGGCTCAATCAACTCCTACACATGCTAGTGGGTTTCATCTAGTTACTGTGGCAATGACAGGTCATGCAGAGGATAAGGGTTCAACTACCGTAGCACACAGCAGTTTGAAACGATGTTGTCTTAATGCAATAAATGAGAGCAGAGGCGAGAACATGGGATTGTATCGATATGATCAATGGGGCTGCTTGCCTGATGGAGTGGTAGTACGGTACTGCGCTTCAGTTGGATACTCGGAGATATCCCCGGAGGCAGGACCTATCACGAAGGACACACAGAACATAATCAACACATGACAATATGCAACAATATGCAACAATATGATGCATGCTATGGCATGGCAAAATGATGTTCCCGGCCTAATGCAATGTGAAACAAGTTGAAATGGGTCCATTTGAATGAAGTTAAAGTTCCTATGCATAATAAGTGTGTTAGCTTGTTTCACCTAAACAGCAAGGTTAAATTGTTTTGGCATGCATGAAACCATTACAGATGGATAGACTGAATTTTTCTGATCATTTTTCATATATAATTTGTTTGATTTGGAGCTATGGTTGATTTTCTATGATTTTTAGAAGTTTTGGCTATTTTCTGGAATTTCCTATATAAAAATAAATCCAGAAAATGAATAATTGCATCAGCACTGCGTCACTGTGACGTCAGCAAGTCAAAGGCGCCAGGGCCAGTCAAACCTGACTGGTGGGCCCCGTCTGTTAGTGTCTCAGCTAACTAACAGAATTAAGTTAGTACTAACTAACTGTCAGTTGGGCCTGGGCCCACATGTCAGTGACCTAAACTAACTAAAATTATTTAGCACCAATCCTAAACTAATTTACAGGCCGGCCCCACCTGTCATAGGCTTAGGCGGGAAGTCAACTTGGGCCCACACGGGTCAAACGTGGTCAACTTGCCGGTCAGCGGGTCAAAGCCTGCTGGCGTTTAGCCGCCGGCGAGGCCAGATGCGGCGGCGTGCTGCGGGATTTGCCCACAGGGCACCATTTGATGCACGGAGAGTAGCTACGAGCAGCTAGTGCTCGCCCGCATCCAGCCGTGGTGATGGCTTGGCCGGGGAGTGGCCGGAGCATCGCCGGCGATGAGCTTGGCGGAGGCCGAAGCTCGGGCCAGCTCGTGCGCGTGGCTGCAATGGCCTAGGCGGCATGGCGCTAGCACCTACATCATCTACGCGGTGCGGGGAGTGTGACGGGCACAAGCCCGTGACCAAATGGTCACCGGAGCATCGCCGGTGACGTGGTCAGGCGGCGGCGCGTTCGGGCACAAGAGACGCGGCGTCTACGATATTCTAGGGGCGAAACGGAAAGCACCAGGAGGTTCAGCAGCTCACAGGGAAGCCGTAGGGAGGGCCAGTGTGCTCGGGGAAGGCTCGGTGCGATCGGAACACCGGCGGTGATCTCGGGCGGCCCGAGGTTGAAGACGACAGTGACGGCGATGTTGCAGGGGCTCCGGGGTCGTGCGGCTTGGCTAGTCGACGTAGTCGATGACGGCGAACCGTCCGGACACGGTGAGAGGGCACGGGGACGGCGGTGGACATGGCTACGGCGAGCGGCGGCAACGGTGACGTCTCGGGCGACGTTGGGGAGGGCGAGAGAGAGGAGCCAGAGGGGAGAGCGAGTGTCTCCGAGGTCGGGGAGAGAGAGGGGGTTCGTCCTACGTCGACAGCTCGACAAGGGGAGCAGCAAGGCGGCGGGCAGCTGCGTGGCACGCATGCTATGCTCGCCATCGAGCAGCTGCGTGCCTGCCTGGCCAAGCCAAGTAGCTCGCTGGAGCGGTGGCTGGGCTGGGCCGGCATGTGGGCCTGCTGGGTGGCCCCATGTAAGCCTTTCTCTTTCTCTCTTTCCTGTTTTGTTTTCTTTTTCTATTTTTCTGTAACTTTAGGGCTTTATTAAAAATACTTAGGCGCTTACTAAAATCCTGAAAATAACTGTGGGCTCTGTTGGGATTATTCCTAACAGCCCTCACTTAAATCCAGAATTATTTGGGCATTTAAAATATTTTATAGCATTTAAATTCCCAAATTCAAATATTTATGATTTAATTCAAAGAATCCAGAATGTCCTAGAAAATAGTGGACCATTTTTGCCAGGGGTTTTAACCCAATCCAGAAATGATGAACATTTTGTGAAGGACATTTTGGGTTCATTGAAAATAATTTTAGTAAACCCTAGTTGTTTCCAGGGGGGATGCTGGGGGTTCTGTCATCCCCATTTTAAGTTTATGTAAAAGTAGACATGATGCAACACTCTAATGCATGAACCAGCTAGGGTGTGACAACTCACCCCCACTTAAAAGAATCTCGTCCCGAGATTTAGGATCCTCCGGGAAGAAGGTGGGGTACTCGAATCGAAGACGATCCTCCCTTTCCCAAGTGGCTTCTTTCTCGGAATGGTGTGACCATTGAACCTTGAGAAACTTGATATTATGGCGTCGAGTGGTACGCTCGGCTTGATCAAGGATATGAACGGGATATTCCCGATATGAGAGGTTATCTTGTAGATCAAGCGTTTCGTGGTCCACTCCACGGATAGGATCCACGAAGCAACGCCTGAGTTGAGAAACGTGTAAGACATCGTGAACTCTGGAAAGATGCGAAGGTAGTTCCAATTGGTAGGAAACTTCTCCTCATTTGGCAAGAATGCGAAAGGGTCCAATGTAACGAGGAGCCAATTTGCCTTTGATACCGAAATGATGGGTTCCCTTTAACGGAGTAACCCGAAGGTAAGCCTTCTCACCGACTTCATAAGTCATGAGCTTATGTTTACGATCATATTGGCTCTTTTGACGAGATTGGACTGTTTTCAATTTCTCACGAATAACGTGAACCTGCTCTTCTGCTTCCTGAATCATATCTGGGCCAAAGAGTTGTCTTTCCCCGGTTTCTGACCAGTTAAGAGGCGTTCGACATTTTCGTCCATAGAGAACTTCGAAAGGAGCTTTGCCCAAGCTAGCTTGATAACTATTGTTATAAGCAAACTCCGCGAATGGAAGGCATTTCTCCCAACCCATTCCGAATGAGATGACAGAAGCTCGGAGCATATCTTCCAGAAATTGATTGACTCGCTCTGCTTGACCACTTGATTGAGGATGGAAGGCGGTGCTAAAAGGGAGACGAGTTCCCATAGCTTTTTGGAAACTTTCCCAAAATCGAGAGGTGAAGAGACTCCCACGGTCTGAGTTAATTTCCAATGGGACACCATGAAGAGACACTATTCGGGAGATGTATAAATCAGCTAGCTGGCTAGCGGTGATAGTCTCACGAACAGGTAGAAAGTGGGCTACTTTGGAAAGACGGTTGATCACGACGAAGATAGCATTATTCCCTCTCTTGGTCCTGGGAAACCCGGTAATGAAATCCATACTGATTTTATCCCATTTCCACTCAGGAATAGCCAGAGGTTGAAGGGTGCCAACAGGCCGTTGATGCTCTGCTTTAACACGACGACAGACGTCGCAACTAGCAATGTATTGAGCAATTTCTCTCTTCGTCCTAGTCCACCAAAACCTCTGGCGTAGGTCTTGATACATCTTAGTACTACCGGGATGAATGGTGAGAGGGGATTCATGAGCTTCCTTAAGGATCAGCCGCCTCAGGTTTCGTGCCTTGGGAACCACTAAGCGGTTTCCAAAGTATACGACACCTTGATCATCAACGGAGAAACAATTCACGACTCCTTTCTTAATGTTTCTCTTAATACGGGAGATTCCCGGATCTACCTTCTATGCCTTGATGATCTGATCCATAAGGGTAGGTTTCGCCACCAGGGTGGATAGGAATCCTCGAGGAACAATGTGAAGATTAAGCTTACGAAATTCCTCATGGAGAAGTGGTTGACTTTGTTGTAACATCAGGTTGTTACAATAGGATTTACGACTTAGTGCATCAGCCATGACATTGGCTTTGCCCGGGGTGTAAGTTATTCCTAAGTCGTAATCCGAGATCAACTCGACCCAACATCTTTGCCTGAGATTCAAATCCGGTTGGGTGAATATATATTTCAAACTTTGGTGATCGGTGAAGATCTCGCAACGATTACCGAGGAGGTAATGTCGCCAAGTTTTAAGTGCATGGGCTACAGCTGCAAGCTCTAGATCATGTGTGGGATAATTTTCCTCATGTGGGTGTAATTGCCGTGAAGCATAGGGAATTACCTGACGATCTTGCATGAGTATGCAACCTAGTCCTTGTCGCGAGGCGTCGCAATAGATGATAAAATCCTTGGAGAAATCTGGTGGTACCAGTACGGGAGCAGATGTCAGGCGTCTTTTCAGTTCCTGAAAGCTGAACTCGCACTATGGGGTCCACTCGAACTTTTTATCTTTCTTGAGGAGTACATTTAGAGGTTTAACAACCTTGGAGAAATTCTCGATGAAGTGGCGGCAGTAGCTCGCTAAGCCAAGGAAGCTCAGAACTTGCTTGACCGTCTCGGGTGGAGTCCAATCAAGGACGGCTTGAACTCGCTCGGGATTGACAGCAATACCGTTACTAGAGATTACATGGCCTATATAGGTCACTTCTGGCAACCAAAATTCACACTTGGAGAATTTGGCATAAAAGCGATGCTCTCGAAGTTTCGTCAATACCAGCCTTAGATGTTCGGCATGTTCCTCTTCATTCTTGGAGTAGATGAGTATATCATCGAGGTATACTACGACGAATTTATCCAAATACTCCATGAAGACTGAGTTCATTAACCGGGAGAGGGTGGCTGGGGCATTGGTTAAACCGAAGGACATAACGGTGTATTTGTATTGGCCATAACGGGTAACAAAGGCCGTTTTGGGAATGTCCCCGTTTCTGATTTTGATTTGATGGTCGCCCAACCTCAAATCCATCTTGGAAAAGACTGAGGATCCAGTGAGCTGGTCATACAGATCGTTGATCCTGGGAAGCGAATACTTGTTCTTGATAGTGACCAAGTTGACAGGTTGGTAATCTACAACCATCCGATCCGTTCCATCCTTCTTCTTGACGAAGAGGACGGGCAAGCCCAAGGAGAGGAACTAGGACGGATGAAACCCTTTTTCAAGGACTCATCGAGTTGGTTCTTAAGCTCGGCTAGTTCTAAGGGTGCCATCTTATAGGGTCTTCTAGAAATTGGAACGGTTCCTGGAACAAGGTCTATCACAAACTTGACATCCCCGTCAGGTGGAACACCCGACAGTTCTTCTGGAAAGACATCCGGGAAGTCTCGGACTACCAGAATATCTTCAAGGTCTGGAAGAGGGTTGGCATTTAGGGAGTAAAGCTGGCGCTTGGCCACTCGAGTTAAGACATTGACTGTCTTGCCCGATGGGTGAGTAAGTTGAACGGTTCTAGTGGCACAATCAATCTTAGCATAATGAGCTGATATCCAGTCCATACCCAAGATGATGTTTATGTCCGAGGACTTGAGAGCTATTAAAGATGCAAGGAAGACAAGTCTATCGACAAGAATTTCGTTCCCATGGCTTACTCTAGAAGTTTGCCATTTGGAACCCGGAGTTTGAATTACCATGGAGGTGGGCATGTCAGAGAATGTCGTGTTATGCAATTGAGCATAGTTCTCGGATATGAATGAATGAGATGATCCAGTATCGAAAAGAACAGATGCTGGATGGCAATTAACAAGGAGCGTACCAAGGACGACATTAGGATCCTCATGAGCCTCCTCAGCTGAGACATAGTTGACATGGCCACGTGAAGTGGTGACTGGCTTGGCGTAGAATGTCTTTCCCGCTGGCTTACCACGGCCAACGGACTTTCCAGACTGATTGGGGTTATTGTTCTGGGGACACTCTCGACTATAGTGACCCGGCTCTCCACACTTGAAACATGTCACAACATTGGGGCGTGGAGCAGCATTAGCAGCGGGGCCACCATAGGGCTTGGACGGTGCAAACTGCTGGTTGGGACGAGGCGCCTCAAAGGATGGCCTCGGAATGAACCTGGGTGGCAGTGCCGTGCTTGGAATCCACACCCGGCGCTTCTGAGATCCAGAGCCGGATGAAGAACCAAAATCACAAGAGTGCTTGCGTGAAGCGTCATAGTCAGACTGGCCTGTCTCAGCACTGATGGCTTTATTGACCAACTTCTGAAAGGAGGTGCACTCGTGCAGACGAAGATCGCGGCGAAGCTCAGGGCTAAGTCCCTTGCGGAACCTTGCCTGCTTCTTAGCGTCGGTGGATACCTCTTCAGGAGCATATCATGCCAGATTCCCAAATTCACGACTATATGAATCTACAATCAGTCTTCCTTGGGTGAAATTGCAGAACTCTTCCCTCTTGCGATCTATGAGACCTTCCAGGATGTGATGCTCACGGAAAGCCTCACTGAATTCAGCCCAAGTATTGATTTGGCCGACCGGGCGCATAGCTTCAAAGTTTTCCCACCAAAGGCTAGAAGGGCCTTCGAGGTGATAGGCGGCATAAGTAACCTTATTAGCTTCGGCTATGTTGGTAGAACGTAGCTTGTGGGTGATGCTGCGAAGCCAGTCATCCGCGTCGATGGGCTCGACGGAATGGTTAAACTTTGGTGGGTACGACTTGATGAAGTCATTGATTGACACCAAGTCATTTTGTTGATGGCGTGCAGTGTTCTGCTCAATCCGCTCCAGCAAGCGGTTAGTTTCACGCTTGTTTCTTTTCGCCTCCAGCATCACTTCGGCTAGAGAAGGCGAGTGAGGCAGATTTTCACCCCTAACTGCACTGGCTTCCCCCTGCTCCAGGGCAGCAGGGTTGCTGCGGGTGTTGACCATCCTAGGAGAAAACAAGACAACGGTTTAGATAAGGATGGCACAACTTAGCAAGGAAGTGCAGAATGTAATGGATAACATGGAATGCTAAGATGTTCATTGCACGACATGGTAATATAGAAGCTGCCATATATATATACCATTGGTCATACACACCGTACATAGTTTAGTACAAGCCCAGGCTAGAGTACAACTACGGTGAAAGACATTACATCTCATCGAAGGCATTCCAAGCTCCTATACATTATTTTTCTACACCTCCGGAGCGTGATACACACCAAGTCGTATCCCACGGTCACGCAGGACTGTGGAGAATACAACTACTACAATACTGGTGAAACTACTACTAGCTCAGACGGCTCCGTAGTAATCCTCATAGAAGTCGCCACCAAAGCCAGGAAGTGGAACATGATCATCTGGGAACAGACGGTCCTGCGGAGCCTGCGGACCATAGGGACTCGGATGTGGCCTCGGTCCCACAGGTGGTGGCAGATGGGGACCACGAGGAGGGGTGATGCCTTCTACATCATGCCACTCCATACAATCTGGCAATCCAGACCGTACAAGGTACAAGTCCCTCATGTCCATGTATCCTGCCTGCACCGCAGGTGCAAACCGAGTCAAAGTGGCCCAATTATCAGCATGAGCATGGAAAAGCTCCATACGCAAGGCCCGATTTTCGCGGTCCTTATCCTCGAGCATCTCGGCAGTGGTGCGGAGTAGTGACTCCTCATGTGTAGAGTCATAGTACAAGGCCTGATAGTACCCCTGTGCTCCGGGAAGTGAGGCTGGCATGTATCGGAAATCGGTGTTCTGTAGCAAGGCAGTCCTGGCTCGAATGATAGTCATCGTTGAATAGGCTGCATCCTGGACAAACATCTCAATAGTGACCCCAAGTCCATAGGAACAGTGAAGGGGCTCAGTGGCTCCAGGATAAGAGGGATATATCCTGACGGTACAAAGGTACTAGCTCTGGTTGAAGTCTTTGAAATGCTCCTCGATGGTATATTCCAGATACCAGCGATAGCCTGACTCAACCATCACTCGAACCAACATGGCCGTGTGGCCAGGCACATCAAGGCACCGGGTCAGATGAACCACGTGGTTCTGCGAACGGGTGGCCATCTGAAAGCACAGAATAATGCAAAGGCATTAGAATTTTCTAGGGGAAATCGGACAACATAACAGCTGTAAATGCTCAGAAAAAGATTTAAGACATCCACAACAGTTTGCAATACCACTCAACAACATCATACCAAGGTTCTGATTCAACTGGCAACATACTAAAAGTAGTAGGAACTGTATTGAGGCTTGTAACAACAATCCTATAAGCTACTACGGATTAGTAACACATGAACCTGATAGAAGAAGAGGGCCTAGTCCTTAACCCATGTTGAATGAGAAGAGAATGACTCAGATCAGAGGGCATAAGGTAAAGGAGTAAGAGAGCCTTACGTTCCCTCCCACAATCAATTCTCCTACATATAACTAAAGCATTTCTAGACTCGACATCGACCAGTTTGGCTCAACGAACCTACAGGCATTCCGGCTCTGATGCCGACGCTGTCAGGACCCCGATTCCAAGTCACATCGATCTAGCCGGTAACACCTCATATCACATTGCGGCCTCACGCACGGTATCCCCACGGGTGTTGCCTTACCATGGCCTGAGACCGTTTGCGCCTTTTGGCTCACGTATATGATAGTGTCGCTAGCATCCATATGACAGAGAACCCGGGCCGACATGGCTAGTCGTGAACCCAAAGCGGCACAGACCTATGGGGACAGGCATACATGAATCACATCGAGCATGTCGATCATCAGCGTGTGAATCCGGGCTGTAGCACTGGGCTAACAGAACTCCGGGGAACCCGGGCTGTAGCAGGCTAGGCAGGACTCCGGAAGTCACCGCGTGACATTTTCCCGAAGGGACAGACATAGGAACGAAGTGAAACACACGACGGCCACTCAAGTGTCCTGAGCAGTAGTGTTGGGCTAGCAGGACTCCGATGAACCGGGCTGTAGCAGACTACTATGGCTCAAGGAGCACTAGACTACATTTCCCCATAAGAGAGGCTGCCAAGGATAAACAACTAGATTGTCGGATCCCACACATACCAATCATTTCAATCATACACACAATATGCTCATTATGTGCAATACAACATGGCATCACAACAAAACTCTACAACTCATGTACTTTATTTAAAGACTCCAGAGAGCCACACATAACATGTTCATACAGGTAGGGGTCACATGACCCGAAACTCAAGTCATACAAGCATGCAAGCACATGCGGAAGCAAATAGTCTGAGTACAGACACTAGAAAGCAAGAAGGCTTCTCGAAGCCTGTCTATCTACATAGGGCCCTCCATGGCCAGGATCACCACCTGGGTGGCAAGTCACTCATCGACGTCGAGATCTACATAAAACCCATCGGAGGGGGCAGTGTTGTCGTCTGAAAACTGTAATTAAGCAAACATGAGTACAAAGTACTCAACAAGTCTTACATCAAAACCTACTATACATGCTCATTCTCAAGAAGGTGGTGGAGTTATTGCAGCAAGCCAGCTTTGACTCTTGGCTAAGCTATCCTACGGGACACCACTAGTCAAATAGTTTTTGCACATGAGTCCACTAATCACCAACACAATACTTCACCGGAGATCGTCCCTCATCATCCTACGAGAGAGCCATCCTCGGTACTCACACTTATCTTGAGTCTTTTAGTAGTATCCATTAACTTGTCTATGAACTGTATAGGAAACCAAGTAGTCCTTTACCGTGGATGCGGATATTCGAATAGATGATGTTAACCCTGCAGGGGTGTACCTCTTCATACATGCTCTCACCACTTACCGTCGTTTACATGACATGTACTCGACAACCTTCAAGCGGAAGCCCAACGAGGGTGTCGGCCACAGCCTACCTAAACACTCAAGTCTCTAGTCCAGGTTTATCGCCTATCCAGGTTCCATCCGTTGGGTGTCCGACCTAGGTTTCCACATACGGCCCCGAACGATGTGAACATGGTTCCCGAGACACCAAACTGGTGACTCGGTACACCGTGCCACGATGTATCTACCGCAACATAGCCCACCCCTAGGGTCAGCGCTATGCACGGCCGCCAACATGTAACCTACAAACACCAGAAACTAATTGCAACTCCTGGACAGAGTACTAGAGTGATTAAGAAGCCAAGAGGGTCCATTGGTTTCAGGCCCAATGTATGGTAGTAACTGAATCTTAAATCACACATACATATCTCAGTTCTTATGGACGGCCTCAATGAAACAACCCACCATGTACTCCTAAATGGCCTCTCATGGATACCTTTACCAAATCATGTGCAACACATTCCTCACATTACCGACATAATCATTTCACTCTAGCCCATCACCCAGATGAACCAGACCTGACACAACTCTAAGCATAGCCGGCATAGCAAGGTAGGAAACACATACATGGCTCAATCAACTCCTACACATGCTAGTGGGTTTCATCTAGTTACTGTGGCAATGACAGGTCATGCAGAGGATAAGGGTTCAACTACCATAGCACACAGCAGTTTGAAACGATGTTGTCTTAATGCAGTAAATGAGAGCAGAGGCGAGAACATGGGATTGTATCGATATGATCAATGGGGCTGCTTGCCTGATGGAGTGGTAGTTGGGTACTGCGCTTCAGTTGGATACTCAGAGATATCCTCGGAGGCAGGACCTACCACGAAGGACACACAAAACATAATCAACACATGACAATATGCAACAATATGATGCATGCTATGACGTGGCAAAATGATGTGTCCTGCCTAATGCAATGTGAAACAAGTTGAAATGGGTCCATTTGAACCAAAGATTCAAATGGAAGTTAAAGTTCCTATGCATAATAAGTGTGTTAGCTTGCTTCACCTAAACAGCAAGGTTAAAGTGGTTTGTCATGCATGAAACCATTACAGATTGATAGACTGAATTTTTCTGATCATTTTTCATATATAATTTGTTTGATTTGGAGCTAATCCTAAACTAATTAACAGGCCGGCCCCACCTGTCATAGGCTCAGGGGGAAGTCAACTTGGGCCCACACGAGTCAGACGTGGTCAACTCGCCGGTCAGCGGGTCAAAGCCTGCCGGCGTTTAGGCGCCGGCGAGGCCAGACGCGGTGGCGTGCTGCGGGATTTGCCCACAGGGCACCATTTGATGCGCGGAGAGCAGCTACGGGTAGCTGGTGCTCGCCCGCATCCAGTCGTGGTGATGGCTTGGCCGAGGAGTGGCCGGAGCATCGCCGACGACGAGCTTGGTAGAGGCCGAAGCTTGGGTCAGCTCGTGCGCGTGGCTGTAGTGGCCTAGGCGGCGTGGCGCTAGCACCTACAACATCTATGCGGCGCGGGGAGTGTGACGGGCACAAGCCCATGAACAAATGGTCACCGGAGCATCGCCGATGACGTGGTGAGGCGGCGGCGCGTTCGGGCACAAGAGACACGGCATCTATGGTATTCTAGGGGCGAAACGAAAAGCATGGGGAGGTTCAGCAGCTCACAGGGAAGCCGCAGGGAGGGTCAGTGTGCTCGGGGAAGGCTCGGTGCGGTCGGAACGGCGACGGCGATCTCGGGCGGCCCGAGGTTGAAGACGACGGCGACGACGATGTTGCAGGGGCTCCGGCATCGTGCGGCTTGGCTAGTCAACATAGTCGACGACGGAGAATCGTCCAGACATGGTGAGAGGGCGCGGGGACGGTGTTGGACATGGCTGCGGCGAGCGGCGGCGACGGTGACATCTCGGGCGACGTCGGGGAGGGCGAGAGAGAGGAGCCAGAGGGGAGAGCGAGTGTCTGTGAGGTCGGGGAGAGAGAGGGGGTTCGTCCCACGTCGACAACTCGACGAGGGGAGCGGCGAGGCGGCGGGCAGCTGCGTGGCATGCATGCTGTGCTCGCCGTCGAGCAGCTGCTTGCCTGCCTGGCCAAGCCAAGCAGCTCGCTGGAGCGGTGGCTGGGCTGGGCTGGGCTGGCAGGTGGGCCTGCTGGGTGGCGCCAGGTAAGCCTTTCTCTTTCTCTCTTTCCTGTTTTGTTTTGTTTTACTATTTTTCTGTAACTTTAGGGCTTTATTAAAAATACTTAGGCACTTACTAAAATCCTGAAAATAATTGTGAGCTCTGTTGGGATTATTCCTAACAGCCCTCACTTAAATCTAGAATTATTTGGGCATTTAAAATATTTTATAGCATTTAAATGCCCAAATTCAAATACTTATGATTTAATTCAAAGAATCCAGAATGTCCTAGAAAAGAGTGCACCATTTTTGCGAGGGGTTTTAACCCAATCCAGAAATGATGAACATTTTGTGAAGGGCATTTTGGGTTCATTGAAAATAATTTTAGTAAACCCTAGTTGTTTCCAGGGGGTGCTGGGGGTTCTGTCATCCCCATTTCAAGTTTCTGTAAAAGTAGACATGATGCAACTCTCTAATGCATGAACCAGCTAGGGTGCGAGAAGGACAAGTCAGTGAATGCTAGTATGTGTTTTACTAAATTCATCAGATAGTTAACCCACTGTGAGATGTCCACTCTTGTTTTGTTAATTCATCAGATAGCGGGAAATTCGGCCCTGCTTTGCCAAACTGTTTCTGACCATGTTTGCCCGCGTTGCGTG